>NC_069503.1:464859750-465159750 GCF_027579735.1 Bombina bombina
AAGTCCAGCAACGTGTAATCAGGCAGGTAGGGGTAAGGCAATAGAGTTTTCAAACAAGCCAAGTCCAGTAACAAGGGATCAGTCAGATAGGGGTTCAGGATTCAGTATAACGATAAGCACAGGTTCAGAAATATGAGAAATACTCACAAGCCAACGAGTGAAAACAAACAGGCACCGGAGGAGAGACGCCGGAATAAGAAGCCATTCTGATGTCAGAGGAGAGGGAAGGCTTCAGTCAAGTTGCTAGGCAACAGAGTGTAGCGCAACAGCGCTGAAGAAATCCGGAAGGGAGAAGAGCGATCAGTTGAGCGATCGCGACAGTGCCCCCTCCTCAAGGACCCCTCCGAGGAACACGAGCAGGCTTCGAAGGATTCTGAACGTGGAACTGTTTGATCAGGGCAGAGGCGCGGATATGAGAAGCAGGTTCCCAGGAACGTTCAGTAATGGGGTAGCCCTTCTAATGAACCAAATAGTATAAACGGTTACCTCGTAATCCGGAATCAAGAATTTGACTGATCTCGAATTCTGAAGTACCATCCACAAGAAACGGAGAGGGAGCTTTCTTTCTGGTGGAAAACCGATTAGAGACTGCCGGTTTAAGAAGAGACACATGAAATACAGGATGAATCTTCAGGTTGTCTGGTAAAGCCACCTTGTAAGCAGTAGAACAAACCTTGGAAACAATTCTAAACGGTCCTATGTATTTAGGACCCAATTTAGCACAAGGCTGCTTAAGACGAATGAATCTGGTAGATATCCAAACTTTGTCTCCAGTGCGGAATGAAGGTGCCTTACGGCGTCTGCGGTCAGCAAATCGCTTATACTTTAGAGAAGAGAAGAGAAGAATTTCACGAATCTTCTTCCAGTGTTTACAGAGATTCTTCACAGTTCGATCTGCTTCAGGAACACCAGAAACCCCAGAAGACATAGGAAAAGTTCTAGGCTCGAATCCATAAGCTGCCTTAAAGGGAGAAGTCTGTAAAGAAGAATTGAGACGAGAATTGTAAGCAAGTTCTGCCAAAGGAAGAAGTTGAGACCAATTGGAATGCTGATGATTAACATAGTGTCTGAGATAAGATTCAAGAGATTGGTTAACTCGTTCAGTTTGACCGTTGGATTGAGGATGATGGGCAGTAGATAGAGATATGGTAACTCCAAATTGTTTGCATAGAGATTTCCTGAATCTTGAGACAAACTGAACTCCACGATCAGAAACAATGTCCAAAGGAAAACCATGTAATCTGGTGATATGGAGTATAAACAGTTCAGCGAGTTTCCGGGCAGATGGTAGGCCAGGTAAAGGAACAAAATGAGCTGTTTTGGAAAATCTGTCTACCACAACCCATATGGTCTTGTTTCCGGCAGAATTAGGAAGATCAGTAATAAAGTCCATGGAAACATGAGACCAGGGATAATATGGAACCGGTAGAGGTTGTAAGAGTCCAAAAGGTAAACCAGAAGACTGTTTATTAGATGTACAGGAATTACAGGCTGCAACATAATCCTTGACATCTTTGTTCATAGAAGGCCACCAGACATGTTGTTTGAGTCTCCATAATGTATTACGTACTCCAGGATGTCCTGACAAAATATTATCATGAGCCCAACGAAGAAGTTTAAGGCGGAATTCTGCAGGTACAAACAAGATTCCAGGAGGTATGTTATAGGAAGAAGGAATGGAGGCTTGAGCAGACTGTAATGCTTGAAAAGGAAAAGTAGACAACTGAGCTAGAACTTTAGCAGGCTGGAGAATGGGTTCAGAATCCAACAATGTAGAATCAGAAGTTTGAAATTGTCTGGATAAAGCATCCGCTTTACAGTTCTTAGAACCAAGAATATAAGAGAGGACAAAATTAAATCTGGAAAAGAACAGAGCCCACCGAGCTTGACGTGAATTGAGGCGTTTAGCAGTATGAAAATACAGAAGATTTTTATGATCCGTAAGAATAAGGAATGGCTGAACCGTGCCTTCAAGCAGATGTCTCCATTCTTCCAAGGCCATCTTAATCGCTAACAATTCTTTGTTACCGACGTCATAATTCAGTTCTGAAGTATTAAACTTCTTGGAGAAGAACCCCACAGGAAGGATTTTGCTAGTGACAGGATTTCGTTGAGAAAGCACAGCCCCGGCAGCGATCAGAGAAGCATCCACTTCAACAATGAATTGGAGACTCGGAACTGGATGGCAAAGAACGGGGGCCGAAGTAAATGCAGATTTCAGAGACTCAAAGGCCTGTAAGGCTTTATCAGACCAATGTTTGCAATCCTGACCCTTCTTAGTAAGAGCAGTAAGAGGTGCCGATATGTTAGCAAAGTCTTTTATAAATTTACGGTAGTAATTGGCAAATCCTAGAAACCTCTGAAGAGATTTTAGGGAAGTTGGTCTAGGCCAATCTATAATAGCCGACAGTTTGTCAGAATCCATCTCAAATCCAGACGGAGAAATTATGTAACCCAAAAAATGAATAGATTCTTGATGAAAAGAGCACTTTTCAAGCTTGGCAAATAGAGAATTTTCACATAATCTCTGGAGTACTAGTTTAACGTGATGAACGTGATCCTGTAAAGTCCGAGAATAAATCAAAATATCATCAAGATAGATAATGACGAATTGATTAAGATAGTCTCTGAATATTTCATTAACAAAATGTTGAAAAACTGCAGGGGCATTGCATAACCCAAAAGGCATAACTAAATATTCATAGTGTCCAAACCTTGTGTTGAAGGCTGTTTTCCACTCATCCCCTTTTCGAATCCTGACCAAATTGTATGCCCCACGAAGATCCAATTTGGTAAAAATGGAAGCACCCTGGAGACGATCAAACAATTCAGGAATGAGAGGAAGGGGATAACAATTCTTGATTGTAATCTGATTAAGAGCACGATAGTCAATGCAAGGACGTAGACCTCCATCTTTCTTTTCAACAAAGAAAAAACCTGCTCCTACCGGAGAGGAAGAAGGGCAAATAAAACCTCAGGCCAAATTATCCTTGATGTAGTCTTCGAGAGAAACATTTTCTTGACAAGAAAGTGGGTATGTTTTACCCTTAGGAAGAGGTGCTCCAGGTAGTAAATCAATGGGACAATCAAAGTCCCGGCATCACAAAAAAAATGATATTGTACAGGCAAAGAATCAGGAATGTCCAAAACTGCCACAACTGTACTAGAAGGTTTGGGAGTATTCTGTAAACACTTTTGGAAGCAAGAGGATCCCCAGGTAACAAGTTCCCCTTTTGACCAGGAGAAAACCGGATCATGAAGTTGTAGCCATGGAAGTCCCAAAATTAAAGGAAACTGAGGAGAAGAGATGATGTCAAAACAGATGGTCTCCGAATGAAGTACTCCTACCGACATAAGAAGTGGTATAGTAGAATATTGAATGATTCCTGAACTTAAAGGTTGACCACTGACAGTAGTGACCTTAATTACTTGGCTCTTGGAAAGCAAAGGAATCCGAAAGGAATTAACAAAATCTGAATCCATAAACATTCCAGCAGCTCCAGAATCAATGAGTGCTTGAGCCTGGAATTTGGTGTTGCCAAAACGGAAGGTGACTGGAACAAACAGCTTGGGATTGAGGGTAGGAAAAGATTTTTGGCTTAACTCAGTCCCTCTTTCTGGAGTTAAGCCCTGGCTTTTACTGGACGGGTTGGACAATCTTTTAACATATGTCCCTTAATACCACAATAAAGACATAGTCCAAGATTACGCCTTCTGAGACGTTCAGCTTCAGATAACTTAATTGCACCAACCTCCATGGGTTCACTAAATTCAGAGATAGAAGAATTCTGAGCAAGAAGGTTAGGTGAACGAGACAAAGGACGGAAATTGGATTTGATAAAGGATCTTCTGTTACGGTCATGTTCATGGAGACGCTCAGAGTAACGAGCATCTAACTTGATACATAAATTGATGAGTTCTTCTAGAGAATCAGGAAGATCCCTATAAACCAGTTCGTCTTTTAAACAATCGCAAAGACCTTTACGAAATGCTGCACGCAGGGCCCCATGATTCCACATAGTTTCAGCAGCTAAAGTCCGAAATTCTATAGCGTATTGTGCTACAGAAAGAGAACCCTGCCTTAAATCTAAAAGTCCTGCTTCGGCAGCTGCAGACCTTCCAGGTTTATCGAACACGGAAGAAAATATGGATACAAAAGTGTCAATATCATGAAGCAGAGGATCATCCTTTTCCAACAATGGAGAAACCCAAGCCAAGGCTTTACCTTTCATAAGAGAAATCAAAAAGGTTATCTTGGAGGAAGAGGAGACAAACATCAGAGGATTATTTCTTAAGTGTAGGCGGCACTGATTAAGGAATCCTCGACAGTCATCCGGGTTGCTATCATATTTATCAGGTAGCGGAATTCTGGGTACTAACTGTTCAGCAGGATGTGGCGGATTATATGTAGGATTAGAACTGGCCGCAGGAACAACAGGAGTTACAGGGACTTGTGAAGGCGGCGAGAGGTTCTGCAAAAGAGCAGTAATTTGATCCAATTTAGAGTCCAATGATTGCAGGTGTGCGGAGTGGGTGCCAAGCAGCTGTCCTTGTAGAGCCACAGCTCTGGATAACTCACCAGGGTCCATTTTATGGCCTGTTTGTAATGTCAGGATGGGTAAAGTCCAGAGTAAGACCCAAATGCTAGAATGAGGGTAATAACACCCTAGCACAGTGAGTATATACCAGGACCTGACCCTGCGACAGATACAGTATAAAATACTCACAGAGATAGGCTGGAAGATGGCACAGCAGGGTCAGGAGAAGAAACTTCGAGTAGATAGGGTTAATCAAGAGAGTTGTCAAGCAAGCAATGTCCAGCAACGTGTAATCAGGCAGGTAGAGGTTAACCAATAGATTAATCAAACAAGCAAATGTCCAGCAACGTGTAATCAAGCAGATAAAGGTTAACCAATAGAATAATCCAGCAAGCAAAGTCCAGCAACGTGTAATCAGGCAGGTAGGGGTTAAGCAATAGAGTATTCCAACAAGCAATGTCCAGCAACATGTAATCAGGCAGGTAGGGGTTAAGCAATAGAGTAATCCAACAAGCAATGTCCAGCAACATGTAATCAGGCAGGTAGGGGTTAAGCAGTAGAGTAATCCAACAAGCAAAGTCCAGCAACGTGTAATCAGGCAGGTAGGGGTTAAGCAATAGAGTAATCCAACAAGCAATGTCCAGCAACGTGTAATCAGGCAGGTAGGGGTTTAAGCAGTAGAGTAATCCAACAAGCAAAGTCCAGCAACGTGTAATCAGGCAGGTAGGGGTAAGGCAATAGAGTTTTCAAACAAGCCAAGTCCAGTAACAAGGGATCAGTCAGATAGGGGTTCAGGATTCAGTATAACGATAAGCACAGGTTCAGAAATATGAGAAATACTCACAAGCCAACGAGTGAAAACAAACAGGCACCGGAGGAGAGAAGACGCCGGAATAAGAAGCCATTCTGACGTCAGAGGAGAGGGAAGGCTTCAGTCAAGTTGCTAGGCAACAGAGTGTAGCGCAACAGCGCTGAAGAAATCCGGAAGGGAGAAGAGCGATCAATTGAGCGATCGCGACACAAGGAGTTCCGTGTCTTAACCTCTTATTTGGAATTGAAAGTTAGAGACTTTTTGGACTTGTCTTTAACCCTATTCATTTTACCTAACTATCGTGAGTTACTCATTTTCTTAAACAATAGACCATGATAAGAATATGATTGTATCATATAAATATAAGTCTATAAATACCTACCGGCTTCTATTGACGACTCAAAAGTGCACTGTGATCTTCGGCCCGGCCTAAGATCACAGTGCACTTTTGAGGCATTGATAGAAGACAGTAGCCATTTATAAACTTATATTTATATGATAGAATCATATTCTTATAAGTTCACAGTACATAGGTTCTATTAAGTAGCCTGATATCCGTTAGTTATTGCGAAACAGGTATAGCTAAATCTAATCTACACAATTACCAGTACCTCGAAACCTAGTATCCTCAATGCTATTGCAAACAAAAGCGTTAATTGCATTGGGGGGTTTGGGGTGCATGGCTGTTTAGGGGACATGACTGAGATTTGAGAATGAGTTTAATGGTTTTGGATCATGGTGATTAAGGGGTGAATTGTTTTTAAGGAGCTATTGCACTGGGGGTCTCAAAATTAATGGCTCTGCTTTAGTGCACTGCATAGGATTTAGACTTCATTCTTTTACCTAGTGATTTAGCACATATTCTCCAAATGTTAATAGTGGGGGATAAGCCAGCCAGAAGCTACACTTTCCTGCATAATATGTAGGTCTGCTCTTATTTTGACTCTCATACATGTTTGTAAATGCCTGCCCCCTCGTGAAAAAAAAATGCCCCCCCATTTCATTCGTTCTGGAGCTAACCCTGGTCTACAATCAACATTGGTACATTGGATATATCCTCAACGGCACCATCGAATAGGATCCTTCGGCTGGTTTATTGTTGAATAAATATATAACATATTTTTGTATGTATGTTTGGAGGCATCTGTTTGTTTATGGGAAGGGGATCTGTTTCCATCCAAACAGGGACCTCTACACCCAGTGATTAATAGCTTTATCCTTTTATTCAATAATTTATAGATTGTGCTGGCATAGGGCATACTGTATTTCTTAATTATTTTTCTATCTTCCTTTTTTCTTTAATTACTAATATATATACCGTATATATATATATATATATATATATATATATATATATATATATATATATATACACATATAAACATAAATACACATGTAAACACATATATACATTTGTATATATACATACATACATAGATTTATTTATACATGTATATGTATGTATGTATACATTATAGTCCTTTCCATTCAAATACTTTGCAATATACTGTATACCTTTTAACCCTTATAACTTTTATTTTTAATATTTCTATAAATAATTTTTATTAGATAGTGTATATAGTGTATTTATTTAGCCCTGACTCTTTATGCAAGAACTTCAGTCACACTAATCCGATGAGCGAAAATGTAACTTGCGCTCGTACGGTCGCATTTACTTTCATCTTGTAATACGTGCACAAGTTAGCAAGCACGTGATATTTCAATATTGCACGAATGGGTCAGTTATAAACTAGCCCTGTATGTATAAGGTATAAATAAGATTGCCTGAGTTTCGAGCTTGAACGAGTAGTGCAGGAAAGAAGCAGCTTTTAAACATCAAGAACTCAGTAGAATTATCCTTAGACAAGCAAAGGGTCAGAACCAGAGGTACAGTCCAAAACACTTTGTATAAGCAGAAGGATGAGACAGATACGTAAATCAGGGCACAGTTCCAGGGTCGATAAACCAGAGAACCAGTCCAAATGCTTATCTCAGTTAAGGGGTAAGGCAGGTAGAGTGTTTAAAAACTTTTGTCACGGTCAGGGTCCAGGTTACAGGTCAGGAACAGGTACGCTTTGGTCTTCATGGGAAAATAACCAAGCACTGAATGGGAGTCTGAGATGGCATTTTAACACCTCCCATACAGTTTTGGTGCCAAATATAAGGCCAGAGGTCATAAAAAGGAGCGCTTACTAGCGCATAATACCTTGAAGAAAGAAGTCTAAGAATCAGCACAAGATGTCAATGGAGCCGGTTGCACTGACCCGATGCTACTTTGCATGGCCCCTGGCTGCTGCAGCTGAGGACTCCCCCACAGCAACACTCCTTACTCTTCTGTACCTCCAGACAGCGTGGCCCCTAGCACATTAAGGAAGCTGAACGTTTCTACACACAGTGCCACTCAGATTTAATATATGTGCAAAAACTATATAGTTTAAGCAGTGTATTTTGTAAATCACAGATGCTTCATAAAGGGTGGCTGTGACCAAGTACTCCCCTTTGTGAAGTATAAAGCTAAAAACGGAGGAGGCCAGGGTGAAGAGGGCAAGCCTCTGATAAAGCAGGACACGACCTGCGAAACTCATCAGGCCACGCCCTCTAACCACTGTATGAAGATTGTTTAGCCACAGCTACTTTGTTATAGTTGTTTGATTACTGGACTGTTTGAAAAAATCAGGTGGGAGAGAACTCAACCAAGCAAGGGACAAACTGGTGGATTACCAGTGAGGGAGAGTGAGAACCACGTGTGGAACATGACCTTACAGCCAGTACTGTGTTTGAGACGGAATCAAAAGTGTGTTGTTGTACTGCAACATTATACCTTGGCTATAAGCAAGATTTGCATTATGAGTGTATATTTGGCTGATTAAAGTGTTTGTTGCTTTTAAACTGACATACTACACTTAGGGCTAGGTTACGAGTGAAACGCTATCATTTGCGCGCAAGCAATATCAAGTTTCTTTCATGTAATTAGCAAGAGTCCATGAGCTAGTGACGTATGGGATATACATTCCTACCAGGAGGGGCAAAGTTTCCCAAACCTCAAAATGCCTATAAATACACCCCTCACCACAACCACACTTCAGTTTTACAAACTTTGCCTCCTATGGAGGTGGTGAAGTAAGTTTGTGCTAGATTCTACGTTGATATGCGCTCCGCAGCAAGTTGGAGCCCGGTTTTCCTCTCAGCGTGCAGTGAATGTCAGAGGGATGTGAGGAGAGTATTGCCTATTTTGAATACAGTGATCTCCTTCTACGGGGTCTATTTCATAGGTTCTCTGTTATCGGTCGTAGAGATTCATCTCTTACCTCCCTTTTCAGATCGACGATATACTCTTATTTATATACCATTACCTCTGCTGATTTTCGTTTCAGTACTGGTTTGGCTTTCTACAAACAGGTAGATGAGTGTCCTGGGGTAAGTAAATCTTATTTTCTGTGACACTCTAAGCTATGGTTGGGCACTTTGTTTATAAAGTTCTAAATATATGTATTCAAACATTTATTTGCCTTGACTCAGGATGTTCAACATTCCTTATTTTCAGACAGTCAGTTTCATATTTGGGATAATGCATTTGAATCAATAATTTTTTCTTACCTTAAAACATTTGACTCTTTTTTCCCTGTGGGCTGTTAGGCTCGCGGGGGCTGAAAATGCTTCATTTTATTGCGTCATTCTTGGCGCGGACTTTTTTGGTGCAAAAAATCTTTTCTGTTTCCGGCGTCATACGTGTCGCCGGAAGTTGCGTCATTTTTGACGTCCTTTTGCGCCAAAAATGTCGGCGTTCCGGATGTGGCGTCATTTTTGGCGCCTAAAAGCATTTAGGCGCCAAATAATGTGGGCGTCTTATTTGGCGCTAAAAAATATGGGCGTCGCTTTTGTCTCCACATTATTTCAGTCTCATTTTTTCTTTGCTTCTGGTTGCTAGAAGCTTGTTTATTGGCATTTTTTCCCATTCCTGAAACTGTCATTTAAGGAATTTGATCAATTTTGCTTTATATGTTGTTTTTTCTCTTACATATTGCAAGATGTCTCACGTTGGATCCGAGTCAGAAGATACTTCAGGAAAATCGCTGTCTAGTGCTGGAACTACCAAAGCTAAGTGTATCTGCTGTAAACTTTTGGTAGCTATTCCTCCGGCTGTTGTTTGTATTAATTGTCATGACAAACTTGTTAATGCAGATAATATTTCCTTTAGTAATGTACCATTGCCTGTTGCAGTTCCTTCAACATCTAAGGTGCAGAATGTTCCTGATAACAGAAGAGATTTTGTTTCTGAATCCATCAAGAAGGCTATGTCTGTTATTTCTCCTTCTAGTAAACATAAAAAATCTTTTAAAATTTCTCTCTCTACAGATGAATTTTTAAATGAACATCATCATTCTGATTCTGATGACTCTTCTGGTTCAGAGGATTCTGTCAGAGATTGATGCTGATAAATCTTCATATTTATTTAAAATGGAATTTATTCGTTCTTTACTTAAAGAAGTACTAATTGCTTTAGAAATCGAGGATTCTGGTCCTCTTGATATTAATTCTAAACGTTTAGATAAGGTCTTTAAATCTCCCGTGGTTATTCCAGAGGTTTTTGCTGTTCCTAATGCTATTTCTGAAGTAATTTCCAGAGAATGGGATAAATTGGGTAATTCATTTACTCCTTCTAAACGTTTTAAGCAATTATATCCTGTGCCGTCTGACAGATTAGAATTTTGGGACAAGATCCCTAAGGTTGATGGGGCTATTTCTACCCTTGCTAAACGTACTACTATTCCTACGTCAGATGGTACTTCGTTTAAGGATCCTTTAGATAGGAAAATTGAATCCTTTCTAAGAAAAGCTTATCTGTGTTCAGGTAATCTTCTTGGACCTGCTATATCTTTGGCTGATGTTGCTGCAGCTTCAACTTTTTGGTTGGAAACTTTAGCGCAACAAGTAACAGATCATGATTCTCATAATATTATTATTCTTCTTCAACATGCTAATAATTTTATCTGTGATGCCATTTTTGATATTATCAGAGTTGATGTCAGGTTTATGTCTCTAGCTATTTTAGCTAGAAGAGCTTTATGGCTTAAAACTTGGAATGCTGATATGGCTTCTAAATCAACTCTACTTTCCATTTCTTTCCAGGGTAACAAATTATTTGGTTCTCAGTTGGATTCTATTATCTCAACTGTTACTGGTGGGAAAGGAACTTTTTTACCACAGGATAGAAAATCTAAGGGTAAAAACAGGGCTAATAATCGTTTTCGTTCCTTTCGTTTCAACAAAGAACAAAAGCCTGATCCTTCATCCTCAGGAGCAGTTTCAGTTTGGAAACCATCTCCAGTCTGGAATAAATCCAAGCCTTCTAGAAAGGCAAAGCCAGCTTCTAAGTCCACATGAAGGTGCGGCCCTCATTCCAGCTCAGCTGGTAGGGGGCAGGTTACGTTTTTTCAAAGAAATTTGGATCAATTCTGTTCACAATCTTTGGATTCAGAACATTGTTTCAGAAGGGTACAGAATTGGTTTCAAGATGAGACCTCCTGCAAAGAGATTTTTTCTTTCCCGTGTCCCAGTAAATCCAGTGAAAGCTCAAGCATTTCTGAATTGTGTTTCAGATCTAGAGTTGGCTGGAGTAATTATGCCAGTTCCAGTTCTGGAACAGGGGATGGGGTTTTATTCAAATCTCTTCATTGTACCAAAGAAGGAGAATTCCTTCAGACCAGTTCTGGATCTAAAAATTTTGAATCGTTATGTAAGGATACCAACGTTCAAAATGGTAACTATAAGGACTATCTTGCCTTTTGTTCAGCAAGGGCATTATATGTCCACAATAGATTTACAGGATGCATATCTGCATATTCCGATTCATCCAGATCATTATCAGTTCCTGAGATTCTCTTTTCTGGACAAGCATTACCAGTTTGTGGCTCTGCCGTTTGGCCTAGCTACAGCTCCAAGAATTTTTACAAAGGTTCTCAGTGCCCTTATGTCTGTAATCAGAGAACAGGGTATTGTGGTATTTCCTTATTTGGAAGATATCTTGGAACTTGCTCAGTCTTTACATTTAGCAGAATCTCATACAAATCGACTTGTGTTGTTTCTTCAAGATCATGGTTGGAGGATCAATTCACCAAAAAGTTCATTGATTCCTCAGGCAAGGGTAACCTTTCTGGGTTTCCAGATAGATTCAGTGTCCATGACTCTGTCTTTAACAGACAAGAGACGTCTAAAATTGATTTCAGCTTGTCGAAACCTTCAGTCACAATCATTCCCTTCGGTAGCCTTATGCATGGAAATTCTAGGTCTTATGACTGCTGCATCGGACGCGATCCCCTTTGCTCGTTTTCACATGCGACCTCTTCAGCTCTGTATGCTGAATCAATGGTGCAAGGATTACACAAATATATCTCAATTAATATCTTTAAAACCGATTGTACGACACTCTCTAACGTGGTGGACAGATCACCATCGTTTAATTCAGCGGGCTTCTTTTGTGCTTCCGACCTGGACTGTAATTTCAACAGATGCAAGTCTCACAGGTTGGGGAGCTGTGTGGGGATCTCTGACGGCACAAGGAGTTTGGGAATCTCAGGAGGTGAGATTACCGATCAATATTTTGGAACTCCGTGCAATTTTCAGAGCTCTTCAGTCTTGGCCTCTTCTAAAGAGAGAATCGTTCATTTGTTTTCAGACAGACAATGTCACAACTGTGGCATACATCAATCATCAAGGAGGGACTCACAGTCCTCTGGCTATGAAAGAAGTATCTCGAATTTTGGTTTGGGCGGAATCCAGCTCCTGTCTAATCTCTGCGGTTCATATCCCAGGGTTAGACAATTGGGAAGCGGATTATCTCAGTCGCCAAACGTTGCATCCGGGCGAATGGTCTCTTCACCCAGAGGTATTTCTTCAGATTGTTCAAAGGTGGGAGCTTCCAGAAATAGATCTGATGGCCTCTCATCTAAACAAGAAACTTCCCAGGTATCTGTCCAGATCCCGGGATCCTCAGGCGGAAGCAGTGGATGCATTATCACTTCCTTGGAAGTATCATCCTGCCTATATCTTTCTGCCTCTAGTTCTTCTTCCAAGAGTAATCTCCAAGATTCTGAAGGAATGCTCGTTTGTTCTGCTGGTAGCTCCGGCATGGCCTCACAGGTTTTGGTATGCGGATCTTGTCCGGATGGCCTCTTGCCATCCGTGGACTCTTCCGCTACGACCAGACCTTCTGTCGCAAGGTCCTTTTTTCCATCAGGATCTCAAATCCTTAAATTTTAAGGTATGGAGATTGAACGCTTGATTCTTGGTCAAAGAGGTTTCTCTGACTCTGTGATTAATACTATGTTACAGGCTCGTAAATCTGTATCCAGAGAGATATATTATAGAGTCTGGAAGACTTATATTTCTTGGTGTCTTTCTCATCATTTTTCTTGGCATTCTTTTAGAATTCCGAGAATTTTACAGTTTCTTCAGGATGGTTTTGATAAAGGTTTATCCGCAAGTTCTTTGAAAGGACAAATCTCTGCTCTTTCTGTTCTTTTTCACAGAAAGATTGCTAATCTTCCTGATATTCATTGTTTTGTACAAGCTTTGGTTCGTATAAAACCTGTCATTAAGTCAATTTCTCCTCCTTGGAGTTTGAATTTGGTTCTGGGGGCTCTTCAAGCTCCTCCGTTTGAACCTATGCATTCTTTGGACATTAAATTACTTTCTTGGAAAGTTTTGTTCCTTTTGGCGATCTCTTCTGCCAGAAGAGTCTGGATTATCTGCTCTTTCTTGTGAGTCTCCTTTTCTGATTTTTCATCAGGATAAGGCGGTGTTGCGAACTTCTTTTGAATTTTTACCTAAAGTTGTGAATTCCAACAACATTAGTAGAGAAATTGTGGTTCCTTCATTATGTCCTAATCCTAAGAATTCTAAGGAGAAATCGTTGCATTCTTTGGATGTTGTTAGAGCTTTGAAATATTATGTTGAAGCTACTAAGTCTTTCCGAAAGACTTCTAGTTTATTTGTTATCTTTTCCGGTTCTAGAAAAGGCCAGAAAGCTTCTGCCATTTCTTTGGCATCTTGGTTGAAATCTTTAATTCATCTTGCCTATGTTGAGTCGGGTAAAACTCCGCCTCAAAGGATTACAGCTCATTCTACTAGTTCAGTTTCTACTTCCTGGGCGTTTAGGAATGAAGCTTCGATTGATCAGATTTGCAAAGCAGCAACTTGGTCCTCTTTGCATACTTTTACTAAATTCTACCATTTTGATGTATTTTCTTCTTCTGAAGCAGTTTTTGGTAGAAAAGTACTTCAGGCAGCGGTTTCAGTTTGAATCTTCTGCTTATGTTTTTCATTAAACTTTATTTTGGGTGTGGATTATTTTCAGCAGGAATTGGCTGTCTTTATTTTATCCCTCCCTCTCTAGTGACTCTTGCGTGGAAAGATCCACATCTTGGGTAATCATTATCCCATACGTCACTAGCTCATGGACTCTTGCTAATTACATGAAAGAAAACATAATTTATGTAAGAACTTACCTGATAAATTCATTTCTTTCATATTAGCAAGAGTCCATGAGGCCCGCCCTTTTTTGCGGTGGTTATGATTTTTTTGTATAAAGCACAATTATCCCAATTCCTTATTTTATATGCTTTCGCACTTTTTTCTTATCACCCCACTT
This sequence comes from Bombina bombina, assembly GCF_027579735.1. Classification (NCBI taxonomy): domain Eukaryota; kingdom Metazoa; phylum Chordata; class Amphibia; order Anura; family Bombinatoridae; genus Bombina; species Bombina bombina. The sequence goes on from NC_069503.1 coordinate 464,873,750, forward strand.
CTTGGCTATTCGTTAAACTGAATTGTGGGTGTGGTGAGGGGTGTATTTATAGGCATTTTGAGGTTTGGGAAACTTTGCCCCTCCTGGTAGGAATGTATATCCCATATGTCACTAGCTCATGGACTCTTGCTAATATGAAAGAAATGAATTTATCAGGTAAGTTCTTACATAAATTATGTTTTTTGCAGACATTTGCGAGCAAGTTTAATTCTGCTCGTATTACAAGTTAAAAGTAAATGTGAAATCATGAGCGCAATCACAATCTACGCTAGAATGATTACTGCTACCTTAGAGCTCTCTGGTTAATTTAAAAACAAAACACATCAAAACTACATTTAACAGTACAGTTACACTCATAACACTATCTAATAAAAATTATTCCATAAAAAAGTTATAAGGGCTCAAAGATATGAGGTCTCGGGTGTTAGAAAAAAAGCATGCAAAGAGCTTTAACGTAGAGATATATCATATACATGTCTAAATATTAAAAGCAATAATGTAAACCCGGCCTTAGGTAGCTATTACAGTGACTTACACCATAGTATACTTAACCAATTTATGATATGGTGAAGGGGTGTAAAATGTTTTTTTATATAGAAAGCCAGTCACTAACCAGTAATTAGTTACACTTAATTAATTTAATGTAACTGTATATTAAACATAAAATTACAAAAATTAGCACCTTTTTAATTACCTTTTCAATAGAAAATTACCGATGTCTGTTTTCTGCTTACTGGTGCTGAAGCATGCATAAAGAATCTTCAAGAGCTAAATGTGATAGTTTGGGCAGCCCTGCTATATCATCTAATTCTTATGCAGTGCAGAAAACAGCAACCTGGCCCCACCCACAATTCACATAAAAAAACTCCACTACAATTAACCCCTTAATGACCACAGCACTTTTCCATTTTCTGTCCGTTTGGGACCAAGGCTATTTTTACATTTTTGCGGTGTTTGTGTTTAGCTGTAATTTTCCTGTTACTCATTTACTGTACCCACACATATTATATACCGTTTTTCTCGCCATTAAATGGACTTTCTAAAGATACCATTATTTTCATCATATCTTATAATTTACTATAAAAAAAATTATAAAATATGAGGAAAAATTGAAAAAAATACACTTTTTCTAACTTTGACCCCCAAAATCTGTTACATATCTACAACCACCAAAAAACACCTATGCTAAATAGTTTCTAAATTTTGTCCTGAGTTTAGAAATACCCAATGTTTACATGTTCTTTGCTTTTTTTGCAAGTTATAGGGCCATAAATACAAGTAGCACTTTGCTATTTTCAAACCTTTTTTTTTCAAAATTAGCGCTAGTTACATTAGAACACTGATATCTTTCAGGAATCTCTGAATATCCATTGACATGTATATATTTTTTTTTAGTAGACAACCCAAAGTATTGATCTAGGCCCATTTTGGTATATTTCATGCCACCATTTCACCGCCAAATGCGATCAAATAAAAAAAATTGTTCACTTTTTCACAATTTTTTTCACAAACTTTAGGTTTCTCACTGAAATTATTTACAAACAGCTTTTGCAATTATGGCACAAATCGTTGTAAATTCTTCTCTGGGATCCCCTTTGTTCAGAAATAGCAGACTTATATGGCTTTGGTGTTGCTTTTTGGTAATTAGAATGCCACTAAATGCCACTGCGCACCACACGTGTATTATGCCCAGCAGTGAAGGGGTTAATTAGGGAGCATGTAGGGAGCTTTTTGGGGTAATTTTAGCTTTAGTGTAGTGTAGTAGACAACCCCAAGTATTGATCTAGGCCCATTTTGGTATATTTTATGTCACCATTTCACAGCCAAATGCGATCAAATTAAAAAAAACGTAAATTTTTTCACAATTTTAGGTTTCTCACTGAAATAATTTACAAACAGCTTGTGCAGTTATGGCACAAATGGTTGTAAATGCTTCTCTGGGATCCCCTTTGTTCAGAAATAGCAGACATATATGGCTTTGGCGTTGCTTTTTGGTATTTAGAAGGCCGCTAAATGCCGCTGCTCATCACACGTGTATTATGGCTAGCAGTGAAGGGGTTAATTAGGTAGCTTGTAGGGAGCTTGCAGGGTTAATATCACATTTGCAGGCCCATTTATCAAAGGGCTTGCGGACCTGATCCGACACTGCGGATCAGGTCCGCAAGACCTCACTAAATGCGGAGAGCAATACGCTCTCCGCATTTAACATTGCACCAGCAGCTCACAAGAGCTGCTGGTGCAACGCCGCCCCCTGCTGACTCGCGGCCAATCGGCCGCCAGCAGGGAGCTGTCAATCATCCCGATCGCATTCGATCGGGTTGATGTCCGGCGATTCCTGTCCGCCTGCTCAGAGCAGGCGGACAGGGTTATGGAGCAGCGGTCTTTAGACCGCTGCTTCATAAGTTGTGTTTCTGGTGAGTCTGAAGACTCGCCAGAAACACGGCCCTTCAAGCTCCGTACGGAGCTTGATAAATGGGCCTGTTAGTGTAGAGCTCAGCCTCCCACCTGAAACATCAGACCACCTGATCCCTCCCAAACAGCTCTCTTCCCTCCCCCACCCCACAATTGTCCCCGCCATCTTAAGTACTGGCAGAAAGTCTGCCAGTACTAAAATAAAAGCTATATTTGTGTGTTTTTTAAGAAAGCATATTTACATATGCTATTATGCTGCTGTGTACTATCCCCCTTAGCCCCCAACCTCACTGATCCCCCCCCAAACAGCTCTATAACCCTCCCACTCTAACTTAATCTGCGCCATCTTGGGTACTGGCAGCTGTCTGCCAGTACCCAGTTTAGAAGAAAACATGTGTTTTTTTAATTTTTATTAAGATTTTCTGTAGTGTAGCTTCCCCCCATACAAAACCAACCCCCCACCCCTCCACGATCTCTTTTTGTTCTATTGATTTTATTTTGATATTGCAAGATTTGGGCAATTTTTTAATAAAAATATTTTCCGTAGTGTAGCGGTTCCCACCCGCTCACGCCCCGTGCACGCGCCCGCCACCCTCCGTGCACGCGCGCGCTCCCGTGCGCACCCCCTAACAGTCCTGCCCCCGATCCCGCCCCCCCCTTGACGTCAGAGGGCACACCGATGGCCGCCCACCCGCCTCCCAAGTCGGCTCCCACCCACCAACGATACCGGCCATCAATGTCCGGTGCAGAGAGGGCGACAGAGTGGCTCTCTCTGCATCGGATGGCCATGTAAGGTTATTGCAGGATGCCTCCATATCGAGGCCTCACTGCAATAACCGGAAAGCAGCTGGAAGCGAGCAGGATCGCTTCCAGCTGCTTTCCACACCGAAGACGTGCAGGGTACGTCCTCAGGCGTTAACTGCCTTTTTTTTTGAGGACGTACCCTGCACGTCCTCGGTCATTAAGGGGTTAAAGGGACACTAAACCCTATTTCTTTTTAATGATTCAGATAGAACATTTCATCTTAAACTTTCTTCTTATTTACTTCTATTATCAAAAAATTATAAAATTTTCTTCAGGGACATAAACTAAGCAGCGTGCACTATATGGCAGCAGTTTTGCAATAATGTTATACATTTGCAAGAGCACTAAGTGGCAAAACTATTTCCTGCTATGTAGTGCTCCAGACACCTACCTGGGTATCTCTTCAATAAAGAATACCATTACCATTTTTTTAAATTGTATGTTCTGTCTGAATCACAAAATACAATTTTGGGGTTTTATATCCCTTTAATGCTACCTGACCCAGCCTCATTATCATTTCCCAGCCACAATATGAACCCTCCCCTCCAACACCATAACCCCCTCTATTAGCCAAGGTATACAACCAACATGACCCTTCTCAGCACAATACACCTTAACCAAAGAAACCTTCCTACAATCCTTGTAATCCTAACACTGCTCACCACAATTAAGCCTTAAAGGACTTCCCACCACTACAATTAATGCTACCTGAGTCATTTTCCAAACTGCAATCTGCAACCTCTTCAACATCATTATAACCTGGTTTAATAACCAAGATACATCCCCAATATGACACTTTTCATCATAATAATCCCGCACACAAAAAAAAAAAGCATGAGAATGGAAAAACACCTTTTATTCAGCTAGATTACAAGTTTTGTGGTATGGTGCGGTACGGCTATACCGCTGAAAAATTGTCCATTGCGCGTGGAATGGCAATTACAAGTCGCGTTGGTATAGCTATACCGCAAACATTTTAGTCTGTAACGCAACGATCCATTCCGCACTCAAAAAATGACTTGCCTATACCGACACGATCCATTCCGTGATCTGAGACCAGTAGTTATGGATTTTGTGAGAAAAAAAAAGTTTCACAAAATGTATAACTAAAATGTTACAAAGTAAACTAACAACCATAAACTACCTATTAATCCCTAAACTGCCACCCTCCCGCATCCCAAATACTATAATAAACCTATTAACCCCTAATCCGCCACCCACATTGCGACTATTAAATAAACCTATTAACCCCTAATCCGCCAAAACCCACCCACCCACATCGCCAACACTATATAAACCTATTAACCCCTAAACCGCCAGCCCCCACAGCGCCAACACTATAATAAAGTATTAACCCCTAAACCGCCAGCCCCCCACATCACAACTAATAAACTAAACCTATTAACCCCTAAACCGCCGGCCCCCCACATCGCAAAAAACTCAATTAAACTATTAACCCCTAAACCTAACACCCCCTAACTTTAAATTAAAAGTACAATATAACTATCTTAAAATAAATAAAAACTTATAAAAAAAAACAACTAATATTAAACTACAAAGTAACCAAACATAACTATTTTAATAAAATAAAATAAACTACATATTAAAAGTCCTAAATTACATGATTAAAAAAACCTAATACTACAAAAAAATAAAAAACCTAAATTACAAATTTAAATAAACCTAACACTGAAAAAATTAACAAAATCTAACATTACAAAAAAAACCTCTAAAATTACGAAAAATAAAAAAACACTAAGATTACAAAAAATAAAAAAATTAATTATCCAAAATAATAAAAATTACACCTAAACTAATAGCATTATAAAAACAAAAAAGCTAATCTAACAATAAACTACCAATAGCCCTAAAAGGGTCTTTTGTAGGGCATTGCCCTAAGTTAAACAGCTCTTTTACCTAAAAAATTACAGTCTCGCTAACAGTAATCCCCCACCCAACCAACCCCCCAAAATAAAAAAAACTAAGTCTGAAAAAAAAAACTAAGCTACCCATTGCCCTTAAAGGGGCATTTGTATGGGCATTGTCCTTAAAAGGGCAATCAGCACTTTTACAATCAGCTCTTTTACTGCCCAAAGCCCTAATCTAAAAAATAAAACACCCCAAAAAACTTAACACTAACCCCAGGAAATCTACCCACAGTTCCTGAAGTCCGGACATCCATCTTCATCCAGGCGGCAAGAAGTCTTCGTCCAGGTGGCGACATCTACATCCATTGTGGGGGCATCTTCTATCTTCATCCCGGTGGTGCGGAGCTGTGGAGGCGTGGAGCATAGTCACCGGCGGCACGGACATCCAGCATGGAGGATCCTCTTCATACGATCACCGCCGTACACTGAAACTTGAATGCAAGGTACCTGTTTAAAAATTGGGTACCTTACATTCCTATTGACTGACATTTTCAAATCAGCCAATAGAATGAGAGCTACTGAAATCCTATTGGCTGTTCAAATCAGCCAATAGACTTTCAGTAGCTCTCATCCTATTAGCTGATTTAATTTGTAGTTTATTTTATTTTATTAGCATAGTTATTTTAGGTTAATTTATAGTTTATTCTTAGTTTTTTTTTTATTTCACAGGTAAGTTTTTATTTATTTTAAGATAGTTATATTGTAACTTTTAATTTAAAGTTAAGGGGTGTTAGGTTTAGGGGTTTATAGTTTAATTTAGTGTTTTGTGATGTGGGGGGCTGGCGGTTTAGGGGTTAATAGGTTTAGTTTATTAGTTGCAATGTGGGGGGCTGGTGGTTTAGGGGTTACTACTTTATTATAGTGTTGGCGATGTGGGGGGTCGGCGGTTTAGACGCTAATAGGTTTATATAGTGTTGGCGATGTGGGTGGGTGGAGGATTAGGGGTTAATAGGTTTATTTAATAGTCGTGATGTGGGGGGCCAGTAGTTTAGGGGTAAATAGGTTTATTTAGTGTCGGCGATGTCGGAGGGCAGCGGATTAGGGGTTAATAACTTTATTTAGTGTCGGCGATGTCGGGGGCGGCGGACTAGGGGTATTTAGACTAGGGATCAATGATAGGGTGTTAGGATTTAACGTAATTTTCCTTTCCCCATAGACATCAATGGGGTTGCATTACAGCAATTTGCCATTCCGCGATCGCAGGTGTTAGTTTTTTTCGGACACTCTCTCCCCATTGATGCCTATGGGGGAAAGCATGCACAAGCACGTAAAGTCAGGCCTTGGGTTTTGTGTGGTATGGAGCTTAACACATAAATAAAAAGAGAGAAGCGCTCAACCTGAGAACGAACAATAGCATAATAGCTTGTTCTATGGCTAATTACCACCCAAGAAGCAGCCTCTTTTTGCTCAACATGGCCTTTCACAGAAAACTTTCCTGAAGCATATCAGTCTGATCCTGACTTAACAGTACAGTCCAGCCCCAAAATACCAGGCAATCCCTCTCTGAATGAGAGAAACAGCAAAACCCCAGACGTACGTTTCGGCCTTTTGTGGGCCTCGTCAGTGAGGTACAGCCATATCCCTCTAGGCACACTGAGCCACGGGTCTACGTCTGGATTAGGGTTGCCACCTTTTGCCCAGAAAATTCCTGGACACTGTTTAAGTGGGCGTGGAGAGGGTGTGGCTTGGGGTGTGGCTTCTTGCGGCCTCAAATTCTTTATGAAATCAATATATATATATATATATATATATTACACATGTATATATATTACATATATATATATATATATATATATATATATACACACATATATATATATATACACATATACAGTATATATATATATATATATATATATATATATATATATATATATGTATATATATATATAAGGTTAGAAAAAGGCATGCACTCTCTGGGTTTGTGCAAAAAAGGTGCTTTAATGGCACTTCAAATAGGTAACGTTTTGGGGATCAATGACCCCTTCATCAGACCAAGGGTGATTGATCCCTGAAACGTTACCTATTTGAAGTGCCATTAAAGCACCTTTTTTGCACAAACCCAGAGAGTGCATGCCTTTTTCTAACCTTATGAGTATACTTGCCTGCACCCTGGTAGCTGTCCTTTAGGTGAGAGTGCGCTCTATATTGGAATTTTATATACATATATATATATATATATATATATAAATATATATACACATATATATATATATTACATATACATATACCTGTATATATATTACACATCGCTCTCTCTATGCGGCACTGCCGGCTTGTCATCCTGACATGTATGCTGCTTATAACTGTGGTGTGAAGGGCAATATAACATGTCCGTGGGCGCAATTTGTTTTTGACTGATATAGTATAATATCTTATGAGGGGACTTAAGTGTATGGCGCGGTTCAGTCAACGCGCTGTGGAGTGGAAGGCCGTTGCTTGGGACGTGGCCTATTCTCTATGCTGATGATGGCGGTGTGCATTCTCTCTCATCCTCATACAGAGTAACAGCAATGTGCACCCTTCCTATGCCCTGCTCTCTGCCGCCTTTTCATTTTTTCTATTGCGGCTATGGTCCTACCTGGCACCTGACCATACCAACACCTGCTCTGCCGCTCTCAGCTGCAGCCTGCAGGATGTGACGACTCCGCTCCTCCACCAGCCTCTTCTTCCCCCCTCCCACTGTCCCACACTCCGTCTCTCCTCTCCTACAGGCTCCAGACTCCACCTACCTGTTTTTTTTTTGTAACCCCGGGCCAAGCGCTCCTCTGGCCAGCTAGTTTTTTTGGTAAGTCTGTGCTCACTGCTGCTTGCTGCGCCAAGGGAGCGCTTAGCCGGGGCATTTGAGGCTAGTTTCGGGAAAGGGGACACAGAACCTCAGACCGGGACTGTCCCGGTGATACCGGGGCGGGTGGCAACCCTAGTGTGGATTCCCGCATCACACTTAGGGAGACTTCATAAATAGAAAGAGAGAAGCGCTCAACCTGAGAACGAACAATAGCATAATAGCTTGTTCTATGGCTAATTACCACCCAAGAAGCAGCCTCTTTTTGCTCAACATGTGCCTTTCACAGAGAAGAACTTTCCTGAAGCATATCAGTCTGATCCTGACTTAACAGTACAGTCCAGACCCGAAATACCAGGCAATCCCTCTCTGAACGAGAGAAACAGCAAAACCCCAGATGTACGTTTCGGCCTATTGTGGGCCTCGTCAGGGAGGTGCAGACATATCCCTCTAGGCACACTGAGCAATATGGGTCCACGTCTGGATTCCCGCATCACACTTAGGGAGACTTCCATAAGTGTCATAATTTGCATAAATAAAAAGAGAGAAGCACTTAACCTGAGAACGAACAATAGCATAATAGCTTGTTCTATGGCTAATTACCACCCAAGAAGCAGCCTCTTTTTGCTCAACATGTGACTTTCACAGAGAAGAACTTTCCTGAAGCATATCAGTCTGATCCTGACTTCACAGTACAGTCCAGCCCTGAAATACCAGGCAATCCCTCTCTGAACAAGAGAAACAGCAAAACCCCAGATGCACCATAACGCACAACAAGAGAAGGTTTTTCAGTAACTCATTTTATTATTATTTATTTATTTACCAAAGAGAAACAGTTTAACAAAGAGTTCCATCAAAAAAGGGGAACGTAGAATACCAGCATACATAAACGATTCTAGATATGCACAAGATAAAATACTATACATTCCGAACACTCCACATATGCATATCTTGGTGTCATACATTGTTAAAACCGGTAAACAAGCCGAGAGAGAAAAACAATGTAAAGGTGAACACCTTTTCCCCTTTTAAACGAGATACATTCTATATTGGCATATTTTCCTTAAATAAAATCTCAAACCAAACCAAACCAGACAGAACAAAACCAAACGAGAAAGAAAGAAAGAAAACAAAACAAAAAAAAGCCCCCCCCCCCCCCCCCGGTGAGGGAAAACCCTCCCCCTTCTTATGTCACGTATGATCTCTCAGATGAATTGCCGCTCTCCTTTTACATTAGGTTCTAAAATATAAAGGGAATTCCTAAAAGGTTGCAGGACCAGTTTTTGAGTTTCCTGTTCTAATGTCTTAATAAATATCCCCCACTTATTCATAAAAAACTTAATATTATTGTCTATCTGTACCTGTACTGAAGCTTGCTCTAGGAACAGTTGATATACTATCCCGTTTTTAAATTCAGAAAATGTAGGTTCTTTACTAGACTGCCAATATTTAAGTTATAAGTTTTCTACCAATCAGAACTGCTGTATTTATTAATAGATAATTAGAGCCTGCTTCCTCCTGGGTCAGCAAGAAAAATACAGCATATTTGTTTACCTGAAAATATTTATTCAAAATTTTAGAAGCCCAAAATGAAATTTTCCCCCAAAATCTTTGTATTATTGGGCATAACCAAAAAAGGTGGATCATATCTGCTGCATAGTATTTACATTTACTACAGACGATCTTCCTACTCACTTTATCCCAACGGGCCTGCCAACCAGGTGTGTAATAACTTTGATAAAGGATCTTCACCTGTTGTTCCCTAAAATATTCTCCTCTCATCGCTTTTGCTACTCTGTCCCCTGAATTCTTCATTAGATCTAGTTCCACCTGGTTATTGCAAATCGAGTCCCATTTTAATTCTAAATATCTCAAGTTGCTTTGTTCTTGAGATGTTAATAAAGCTTGATACGAATGTGATATAGAAAATTTCCCCAGCTGAAAAATACTAATTATCTGTCTCAATATGTCATTATCCCATTCTATTGCCTTTATTTTCTTGCACTGTTCTACATAGTGACGTATTTGCAAATAAGAGAAAAAAAGATGGTTTGGCATATTGAATTCTAATTTACAGTCGTCAAAAGTTTTAATAGAGTTGTCTTCTCTCTTAAGAAGTTGCACAATATAATTTATCCCCAGATCTGACCATGCATTAAATCTCGCCGAGTCATATCCTTCCTCGAATTCAGGATTGCCTCTGATCGTTAAAAAGGGTGATCCTCTATAATTAATCCCTATTCTGGAACAAAATTGGTGCCATGCCCGTATTGGTTGATCTATGATTAACATCCCTTTTATTTCTTTGGGGATTAATTTCGGGGGCATATGTGCCAGGGCTTTGAGAGCGTAAGGAGCTACTAAGGCTCCTTCAATTTCAAGAAAGGAGAATTGGCCCTTCTCAGTAAACCAGTCACAAACAAATTTTAAGTTAGATGCTATATTATATAATTCAAAGTCAGGTACAGCCATACCTACCACCTCTTTCCTTGCGAACAGCCGTTTAAGCGCTATCCTAGGCTTTCTATATCCCCAGATAAATTGAGTTATCGGTTTGTTAATTAGTGCCCCGTCATTCCTTGATAATAATATTGGTAAAGCCTGGAATAAATAAATACATTTTGGTAGCGAGACCATTTTAATTAAATGAATTCGGCCTGAGAGTGATAAAGGCAAGTTCCTCCACCTCTCTAAATCTTCCTTAAATGATACAATAGCTGGGGTAAAATTTAGGCTGTACCACCTTTTGGAGTCAGATGTAAATTTTATCCCTAGATATGTAATGTGATATTTGGCCTCCTTAAATGGAATTGATGGGGAATTTTTCAATTGGATGAGCCACATAAGTTCAGATTTTTCTTTGTTAATTGCAAAACCAGAAAAGGAATGGAAAGATTCTAAAGCCTCCATAATTATAGGTAAATTGTAATTAAGATTTTGAGCAAAGATAAGAAGATCATCCGCGTAGATAGCTTGATTAATTCTATAGCCTTCAATATTAATCCCTAATAGTTCCTGCCAGAAAAATATTGATAAAGGCTCTAGAGCCAGATTAAAAAGAAGCAGAGATAGTGGACAGCCTTGTCTTGTCCCACGATAGAGAGTAAATTGCTCTGACATTAGGAAATTAACACTTAGAATCGCCCCGGGATTAGAGTATAACAATGCAATAGTCTGAGAGAATTTACCCTTAATACCAAAATTTGTAATATTTGTAAACATATGATCAAATAATAACGTATCAACCGCTTTTTGTGTATCTATCGAGATAACCGCAGCGTCTTCTGTTAATTCTACTCCTTTTTCCTTCCTTGATTCACAATAATTAATTGCTATCTCTAGTTTCCTAAAGTTATTAACAAGTGTCCTACCTTTGATAAAACCAGGTCTATTTGCCAATATATGTGTTAGGATTTTGTAATCGACGTTTAACAGAGAAATGGGCCTATATGACTCCAATGCTTCTCTGTTTTTACCTTGTTTATATATTAATGTTATTCTAGATTCTGTAAAGTACTTAGAGGGTATTTTATTTTCCTGAAAAAAATAATTGAAAACCTTATGAAGAGTAGGGGTAATCTCATCCACAAGGATTTTATAGAGTTCACTTGGGAGATCATCCGGGCCTGGCGCTTTGTTTAATTTCAATTTAATAATAGAGTTTTTAATCTCTTCATCCGTTATTGGGGAGTTTAAAAATTCAAGATCCTCATTAGCTATCTGGGGTAACTTCACCCTTTCCCAGAATCGATCTTTGTTATGCCTATCAATAGGCTGGTCCTGATACAATCGCTTGAAGTAATGCAAAAATTCTTCTAAAATATCTTGAGGAAGCGTGCAAGTTTTATGTTTAGTCTTAATTGAGGATATAGTACTATTCGCTTTCCGTGCGTTTACCAATCTGGCCAGGAATTTTCCTATCTTATTTCCAAACTGCATATAAACTGTTTCTCTTTAGCTCATGCTGTGTTTCTTTGAGAATATACCAATTGTCTCTTTGTTTTTTAGCTTCTAGATAATTTCGCCAATTACCTTCGCTGTTATCTGTAGCATACTTTTGGTATTTATTAATAATCTGTTTAGTAAGTTGAATCCAATACGAATCATTTTTCCTTTTTACTTTGGTTACATACGCAAGTATCTCGCCCCTTATTACTGCTTTAAAGGCTTGCCAGATAGTTTCTATATTTGATACAGAGCCTATATTCCTATTATAATAAATGCTCCATTTCTCTATCAGAAATCTACGAAATTTTAAATTGTTATATAGATATGTTGGAAAATACAATCTATAGTTCCCCGATTTTGGTTTCATAATTAGCATAGAAAGAGTAATTGGGGCATGGTCTGAGATGGTAATTGGCATGATTTCTGCCTTTTTTTGTTAAAGAGAACAGTTTATCACTGATTAGAAACATATCGATTTGTGATAAAGATTTGTATGCTTTAGATAAGCAAGTGAATTCTTTGCTGTCTGGATATATATTCCTCCAAATATCCAATAAGCCTAAATTGAAACAAAATTTTTTAACATTTTTTATATCTTTACATCCCATTAGGGCCTCTTTCCCCTTCGAGTTCCTATCTAGAGCTCTAGAAGCTACCAAATTAAGATCACCCCCCCAGAATTATATTTTGATTATACTCCAATAATTTAGCTTGTAAGAACTCCCAGAATACGTTTTTCTTTATATTTGTGCCATAGACATTACATAATCCTATTTTTCTTGAACCTATTTCCAGCTCCAGTATTATATATCTCCCTTGTTGATCAATTTCCTGTTTCAGAATTTTATATTTTAAAGATTTCCTAAAAACTATAGCTACCCCTCTCTTACGCAGTACCCCTGCCGAGTAGATTACTTCACCCGCCCATCCCCATTTAAGTTTTTGGCTTTCTAACTCATTTAAGTGGGTCTCTTGTAAAAATCCAATGTCTATTTTAAGCTTATTTAGATGTTGTAATATTGCCTTCCTTTTAACCGGGGAGGTGAACCCTCCTACATTCCATGATCCAAATCTACATACCTCCACCATTCTTAAGCTTCATTTTATGTTCTTGGATAGAGATATAATCAACATGGGGGGGGGGGAGAAAAAAAAAAGAAAAAAAACAAAAAAAAACCCAAAGAAACCCCCACCCATAACGCCCATTTAACTTTTTCACCTGGCTCCAATTTATCACGGTATTTGTACTTCTGTTAATTAACCATCCTTGATAATAAAATATATTCCTTAACATGCCTGCCTACGGTAATAACCTTATATCCGTCATCTAAATACTTCATCTTTGCTCTGTTCTCAAAACTTTTTACAAATCTTGAGGATTCTCAAAAATCTTGAATCCTTCTTTAGTCTGGATACTTATTCTCGCTGGATATAGTAGAATGACTACCCTTCCTTCCTGGATCAAACGTGAACAGATAGGGGCACAGAGCTTCCTCTTATTAGAGGTCTCAAACACAAAATCTTGAAAAATTAATATTTTCTTACTTTGGAAAAATACTTCTTTCTGCGCTCTGTATGCTTGCAAGATCTTAACTTTTTCTTGAAAGTTTAAGTATCTAATAATAATTGGCCTAGGTCTATTTTTACCATCTTCTTGGTCCCTTAACCTGCCTAACCTATGTGCTCTTTCTACTGTAAAGGTGTGAGTCAACTCATTGATGTTTAATAAGGCAGGTAGCTGAGTTGAAGAAAGTGGACTAGCTCCTTTTCAGATATCACTTCAGAAACTCCAATCACTCTTACATTGTTCCGCCTAGACCTGTTTTCTAGGTCCTTAACCTTGTCACTTAGAAATTTAACTTGTTTCTGAATATATACTAGATCCTTATCTTTCTCTATGTCCCTGTCTTCTAGGTCTGAAATCCGCTGTTCTGCCAAACCAATTCTAGTTATCATCTGCTTAAACTCCTGCGATAATGAATCTACACTTGTCTGAATTGCCTCAAGTTTGGGAAAAAATAAACTCACTTATTTGTTTTAATAATTCGGAACTATTAACTACTTCTGCCGCATTATCTTGTGAAACCTCCTGACTATTTTCAGTGCTACGCCTGATTATCCTTTTCTCTTGCTGCCTTCTACTCGCCATATTTATTGTTTTGTTGTTTGAGGGGGGGGGGGGGGGAAGAAATGTATCCATCAAGGATGATTATAGAGAGTTTTAGTTTTCCTATTTACCCCTTAAGCTTGTTTCTCAAAAATAACCTGGACTTTGATGTACGACTGAAATTAAGTTATACCCCGTAATTCCAGTTTTAGCTAGTTCTATTAGATTGTAACTGCACCTTACTTCTGTGCTGACATAAATAACAAATCTAGCCCACATTAACCAGTTTCAAAGCAAAAATACTTATATCAAGTTATTTAGAGCTCTTAGCTAAATATAGCAGTAAACAGTTATTAGATAATACACAAAAATATAGGAACTGATAGCAAAAAAAGTCAGTTAAATATTCAGATGTAATTGGATAACTTGCGAGCCTTGCAGTTGTTATCTTCTCTCCAGATTTCTTTCAAGAGAGCCAAGAAATAGAAGTCAAAAAGCTGTTTTTCCCTTTGATATTGTCTCAGCAGGTATAATAATGGTCCTTATGAAGTCGGGCCTCAGGTATCCAGGCTGTACAGATAGAGAACAAAAAAAAAGGCCGCCTCATGTGTGTATCAGTTGCTCCCCACTTTATCCCAGTATTGCAATACTCAGGGTACTCACATATTACTAAGGCACTCTGTCGTGCCGTTGGTTACAGGCTGGACCTTCAGCAGCAGTCCAGCTCGCTGTCTTGCTCGGCAGTCACTAATCCCAGCTCACATCAGGCGAAGAAAATGAGGCCACATAAGTATAAGCAGAAAATAGGAAATACATGTGTGAGTCTGTTTCTATACTTCTGTTGTTTCAAATAAAGCTAACACAGCATACTCACAAAAATTGCGGCACCTTAATGTCCCTATTCAGACAGGCTGGACCTTTTTCAGCAGCCCAGCTCGCTGTTTCCGGGATCGTCGCCGTTTAACCTCATACAAGACAGGAAAGAGAAAACAAACATGTGCCCCACATGTGTAAAACCAAAGAGAAACGCCACTATTATTTATCTCAAGAGGTAATGCACAGGGTACTCACAAACATTGCGGCAACATTATGCCAAGTTGGACAGACTGAGCCTTTTACAGCAGCCCAGTACGCTGTTTGACACCCGCTCCTTCTGAACTTGCTAGATGAGAGTTAATTGTATCAAAGCTTATAAATCCTTTTCCTGCAGCCGTTTTATTTAGATATTTAAACATATGGGTCCCTTTTAAGAAAGTTCCTGAATGTGTATAAAATGGGGGTCATAACACAATTAATATAGAACACCCTGCCGTCCACAGATCCTAATATTCATAAGGGGATTCAGCACTTCTTGATTGGTGCAGTGAAGTATCTACACACTTCCAAAAAGAAAAATAAATTGGAACCAGCTCCTGGCAGAGGTGCCGAGGGAGTTTATCAGCATACAAGGCAGTGATTGCAAGAAACCTTACTGTGATTTGAGGCACACAATCGCCAATAAAAGAGAAACTATCACTTTACCTTGTATTGACTCTCCCTCCGCACTCTCCACCTAAGGAGCCGGACTGGTACGCCTGCGAGTTTGGCCTGTTCAGTGCGTTCTGTGCCCGACGGCTGTGGACCCCGTCAGATCCGACAGTTTCCACCCAGCTACCCTACTCGTAACGGGCTGTATCCTATGCGAGAACGCCTGTCCCGTTGCGTCTCGCTCAGCCCGTCTTGGCGTGATTCCAATGCGCCTACGTCACGCGTACGTCAGTGCGTGCAGCCTTCCCCCCACCACTGGGCAACCAGTCTACTCTGACCGATTCCGGTTTTTCAGTAACTCATAATGGCAGCCCTATGCAAAGTGCAATAATGCTAAATTTTTTGGGTTATTTACGCACCCGGTATAGCGCAAAACTTGTAATCTAGCTGATAGAGATCCTCCTCTCCTAGAATTAGGGAAGCTCCATCTTAAGGCTAAACCATCCAGAAAAAAATCAAACAAGCACATTAAAAAACAATAGGTCTTACTATAAACACAGTCTTTAACCTCTTCTGCCCAGCAACAACAGGGTTTCTTATGGTCCTCTTCCTTGACATTGATCTTGAAATAGGGGTCTATTTAACAAGGGCTGAATGGCCCCTGTTTCCCTTGTTTGGCTTGCTGGAAACAGGAGTTAAGTTAAGGAGTTAAAACCGCTGCTCCTTAACTCATAAGCTGCCTCTGAGGAGGCGTATAGCAAACCGCCCAATCATGTACAATCAGGCTGATTGACACCCCCTGCTAGCGGCCTGCAGGGGGCGGCATTGCACCAGCAGTTCACAAGACTGCTGGTGCAATGATAAATGCCGACAGCATATGCTGTCGGCATTTATCAATGTGCGGCGGACATGGTTCGCTATAGCAGATCATGTCCGTCCGCACAATTATAAATGGACCCCAATGTGTGGTGATTCCTCTGTTTTATTTTCATTTTTTAAACAATCCTTATTATCCAGTGAGGATTGATGTTTCAGAGATCAATGTCAAAATTTTGTCCTTCCACTCTCCATAAGTTAATCAGCGACTAGCTGTTTGGGAAGGTATCTACATAGTGGTTGACCATTGCGATCTATTACTGAATAACAGCAGTATGGGTACAATATGGGCACTGTAATGGAGTCCTGCTAAAAATCTGCTGGCACCTGGTTTTGTAACATAACAGATGCATTTTAGATACAAGCATAGGATTTAGACTTTAGTATGTAAATCTGTAACCTGAAAATAAATAACTAAAAGCCTGACTCTTTCAGGTTTTAAAAAAGCTTGGTTAGGGTTGATTGCGAGGGGACTGACACAGCATGGTTACATACCTCCCAAAATGTATGGCTAGGTATTAGGGACTCAACATGTTAAAGTTGGCTGTTGTTGTTTTATGGGTGGGGCTATATTAGAGGCAGGGCAATGGGCAAATAATGGTTGGGATTATGTGTGTGTCTGGGAGGATTGTAGTTGTGTCTGGCATCTTTGATAAGGCCTAAGGTAAATTCTGCAAATTGGGACATATAGCTGTTTTAAAGGGACAACGGGACAAACCTCAGAAACTGGGAGGTCTGTGGTCAGGTTATTCAACTTGATGTTGGGGTAAACTAATAAAAACTATTCTTTTTTCTTCCTCTAGGAATTGAAGATGGTGTAAGTGTTGTTGCTGTCAGAGTATGAGACTTCACCTTTTCCATGCTTCCTTTTAATGTTTTTAAACCAATCACATGTCAACTCATCAACATTGTTGGAGGTTTGAGAATCTAAAGTTCCTGCAGGTTTGCACACTATTTTTTAAAAAATCTGAATCAATAATCTTTAGTATGAGATCAATGAAACAGTTACTTGTTTTCCATGTCAAATCTATAAAAAGAAAATCTTTTATTTAAAATCTATAAAATTCATGTCTGTCTTTTCATTTCTTCACCAATTCTTTAACTATTGTGCCAAACAAGTAAATTAAAGAATATCATAGAACACAATCCACTCCAGTATTGTGTTAAAATTCAAGAATTGCCAACAAATGCTCCATAAAAGAAAAACAAAATTTATGCTTACCTGATAAATTTATTTCTCTTGTGGTGTATCCAGTCCACGGATTCATCCATTACTTGTGGGATATTCTCCTTCCCAACAGGAAGCTGCAAGAGGTTCACCCACAGCAGAGCTGTCTATATAGCTCCTCCCCTAACTGCCACCTCCCAGTCATTCGACCGAAGACAAGCAAGAGAAAGGAGAAACTATAGGGTGCAGTGGTGACTGTAGTTTAAAAATAAAAAACACCTGCCTTAAAATGACAGGGCGGGCCATGGACTGGATATACCACAAGAGAAATAAATTTATCAGGTAAGCATAAATTTTGTTTTCTCTTGTAAGGTGTATCCAGTCCACAGATTCATCCATTACTTGTGGGATACCAATACCAAAGCTATAGGACACGGATGAAGGGAGGGACAAGGCAGGCGCTTAAACGGAAGGCACCACTGCCTGTAAGACCTTTCTCCCAAAAATAGCCTCCGAAGAAGCAAAAGTATCAAATTTGTAGAATTTAGAAAAAGTATGAAGCGAAGACCAAGTCGCCGCCTTACAAATCTGTTCAACAGAAGCCTCATTTTTAAAAGCCCATGTGGAAGCCACCGCTCTAGTGGAATGAGCTGTAATTCTTTCAGGAGGCTGCTGGCCAGCAGTCTCATAAGCTAAGCGGATTATACTTCTTAACCAAAAAGACAGAGAAGTTGCTGAAGCCTTTTGGCCTTTCCTCTGTCCAGAGTAGACAACAAACAATGCAGATGTTTGATGAAAATCTTTAGTAGCTTATAAATAAAACTTTAAAGCACGAACCACGTCAAGATTGTGTAATAGACGTTCCTTCTTTGAAGAAGGATTAGGACACAGTGACGGAACAACAATCTCCTGATTGATATTCTTATTAGATACCACCTTAGGAAGAAACCCAGGTTTGGTACGCAAAACTACCTTATCTGCATGGAAGATTAGATAAGGGGAATCACACTGTAAGGCAGATAACTCTGAAACTCTTCGAGCCAAAAAGATAGCTACTAAAAACAGAACTTTCCAAGATAAAAGCTTGATATCTATGGAATGCAGAGGTTCAAACGGAACCCCTTGAAGAACTTTAAGAACTAAATTTAAACTCCATGGCGGAGCAACAGGTTTAAACACAGGCTTGATTCTAACTAAAGCCTGACAAAACGCCTGAATGTCTGGAACATCCGCCAGACGCTTGTGCAAAAGAATAGACAGAGCAGAAATCTGTCCCTTTAAGGAACTAGCTGACAATCCCTTCTCCAATCCTTCTAAGAGAAAAGATAATATCCTGGGAATCCTGACTTTACTCCATGAGTAACCCTTGGATTCACACCAATGAAGATATTTACACCATAACTTATGATAGATTTTCCTGGTGACAGGCTTTCGAGCCTGAATTAAGGTATCAATGACCGACTTGGAAAAACCCCGCTTTGATAAAATCAAGCGTTCGGGGGCGGAGCTAACTGTGGAGCTGAATGGACGTGTATCATAAGAGCTCCAGCTAAATTATGCTAAAAAAGTAACCTTAGTGCCCATTCAAGCTCATATTTGACTTCAAAAGGGGGTATTCTGGATGCCCATGAAACCTACACAACCCAGCTCCAAGCAGGGAATGATAGATAGACGGTTTCTCACTTTCACGGAGCATGTTCTGCTGTGGAGACGCCTGAGAACGGCCATCTTTCCTCTTTAGCCTACGCAGCAATTAAAAGTACAGAGTGAACCCAGCTAAAGTCTAACCTACTGTATCCTGCACTGGGATAATTACTCATCCAGAAGTGGGAGTTAATGAGGCAATCTCATTGAAATAAAAGAGACCCGCCACAACCATGGAGGTGCAGAACCTCGAAGCAACTCTGACTCGGCTGCTAGAGGATCATTTCGCAAAGCTCCACCGACTGATCAGGGTAAGCTTTACTGAACAACATGTCTTGCCAGAGCAGGAGCGGGCCGACCTCACTGTTCCCCAATGGAGCATGGGGCAAACCACTGAGAGAGCCTTACTAGCAGATGGGGGAACGGAAGATGCTCTGATTCAGCGATCTAATGTGGCCACAGCTCAGCGCATAACCATGTCCCGGCAGCCAACTATAGGGAAAGTGAGTGAACCTGCGACTATGGAGGCTATGTGTCCTGAAGTGGGGGACAGGCAGCCCTTAAGAGAGGTTACTATCGCAAAGTTCTTACCGGCTATGGACAATCACACAGGACTGCTGAACACCGATGTTAGTTTTGCCACGAATGTAAGTAAAGGGGCCCCAGGGCGGGGAGAAGCAGAGACGGTCCTTCTGGTTCCATCTGTGACAACGGCCTCAATCCCTATAACATGTCCAGTCATGGAATATCGCAACAACCTTAGTGATCGAGATCTAATTGCCCAATTTCTGAAGCCTGTGTTAGAGGGCCTTGCAGGCAGTACATTTCGGCCTTTCGATCCCGGTGGCGATGTGAGTCAAGTTTTGCCCCGACATCCTTTTGTCAGCTGAGGTACTTACTGCTTAAACTTTCTACTCCCGATAAAGACCTATGTGTCTGATTCATGAGGCAATCGCCGGGGGTTATATTAATATGCCTTATTAGAAGTTGGGCATTTCTAACCCATCTGTTTTTACATTGACCGCACTGCAGTCTACTCTTTATGTTTTGTATAGCCTTACTTGCTGCTCTGAAGACCTATTTTGCTCTATTACTCGGAGCTGTTTGGATCTGGACATAGGGTATGCAGAGCGAGTTTACGCGGGCTTATGTGGCTACTTTCATTTACAGGTTGGACATTTTTCCCACTCCTATGTATCGATAACTGGGAAAAACTTTATACTGCGACTGATTGGGAAGTCACAATTAAACTGCTCGATATTGATATATGTAAATATTGCCTACTGCACTCTTATGTTTATTTAGCTCCTCGTACAAGGGTTCTTAGTTATTATCTTACTTTCTAAACCAGCCTATGTATCTAGTTTAGAGCCTTTGGAGACCTACATAATTTGCTCTCTATATTTTCTAGTATGCTGTTAAAATTCACAAGATAATGTGTTTGAAGTTTTCACATGAACATTCTTTTCAATGACCTATATGCTGCAGTCTAGATTAGCTTAAAGTGAAAGGCAATGACTCCTAGGTTTACATCGGCCATTTTGGGGATATAACCCCACTACATCCTAGGATTTGCCACTAGATGCTTCCTCTATGTTAATGCAAAACCCTAGTGTTTACTTTTAGTGCTGGGCATTGTAGAATAATTACACTGCTATTCTAGGCTTATATATAACATGCAGTTAATACACCACAGAACCGTCACTCTTTGCTTTGCAGATTTATGTTTAGCATTGTCTGCTTTACAATTCTAGCAGTGATTCTAACGCTATGTATATCCCTCTCGGGAATAGATTGGGTTAAAGCAGTGGAGCCCACAGAGCTGTATGTGAGTTAACCATTCAAAGTTGGGGAGACTAGTGCCTGTTAAACTCACCCCTGTAGACTTATACCAATGCTTTTATATGCGGACTATTAAAAATAACAATATAGATGATTAAGCTAACGTCAAAAATATTTTCCATTGCTCTCATTGTGCCAGTGTATAATAGATTGTTATGTGTTACATTAATTAACTAGCTTCACTCTATAGAGCTCTGTCTGGATAATCTATATATGCAAGAGAAAAAAAAAAATGCTTTGGCTATAATATAGGAATATGCCCTATCTGAGGGAGACTAGGCAGGAATCAAGCCTTTAATGTTTATATTAATACTAGTAAGTCCTGGTTTTATATAAGTGGTCATTTATCTTGTGCACTATGTCTTAGCCAGAGGATGTAGCCCCCGCTACCTAGACATTTAGTGTTAAAATATATGACAATCATATTTCAGGGGTCTGTCTCCCTGGCTATATAACGGGTACTGCCCAATAAGGTGCTTATACTGGCTCATAGATATTGGTAGCATAACGTTATTGTGCACTTCATACAGATTGTTATTGTATATATGTTACCTGCATAATTACTGTAAGCATACTTCATGTTTATTGCTGCTCACAACCCTTATCCCAATGCTGTCTCACTATGCCATTATTTGTTACGGGAATTTTCCTTAAGTTCCTATGCCGATACCATTAGCTCAGGTTCATTCCTATTGTGTTACATTTTTAATATGCTAGTGTTAACATGTCCTATGTTCTGGCTCACCATACTAAGCGCCCCAAAAATAGGTGTTTCAATCGCATAATAATACAGTCTGGGTCACCCCATTTCTCTTGTAGGTGGCATCCCAGGGAGCATGATATAGTCCCATCTAGGGTCAGCCCTGATAGTATTATTGTGGGACCTTGATGTTGCTCTATCTTATAGTTTGCTTTGCCTATGCAGTTTGCCGTTGGCTATTTCCAATATAGGTTGCGGACATCTTATCTGTTTATCCTTCCCGTGGGTTAGGGGAGAGCCCTGGGGGAGATGTTTTCGTAAATTTGTGAAATTGATGTCATGGCAGCGATATTATAATTCTACCAACCGTGGGTCATAAACACGACACTTTTAATGATAATTGTCATATCATTCTTATGAGTCTGTCCGCTCTGGGGGTGAGAGGGGGCCCTCAGTGGGGACGAGTATATTTCTAGCAGTGTCGTAACCTAAGTATCATTAACATACAAACGTTTTGTTAATTATCACGAGATCCCTAAGTTGCATACGGCAGCTGAACATTGTACTACAAACACATCCACTCAAGACTGATCTTAGCTTAAACTATGTAATCTAGAGAGGCTATACAGCTAAGCCCCATAGTACGGTAGAAGGGCTCTCAGCCTTGCAGGATGCCCAGGTTTTTGTTATGCGTTTTAGTTATAAAGAAAGTTATGGAAATTATTTTATGCCTAGAACAAGCAACACCTATCTTTACCTCTTATACTCTGTTCAGCCTAACAACCCTTATGCTTATAGACATGAGATACCCAGCATTAGCTCACCTCCCCCCCCCCTAAAGCAGAACCCACTCTAGGGTTCAAACTAGGCGGACTACTTTCGCCTCAATCTTTCTTATTTTATAAAACATGCGTTCTCACAGAATTGAATTTTATTGCTAATTCATTGGGTATGGAACTACGATTTATATAAAGTTGTTTTCCTGTGTGTTTAATGTACGTTATTCCTCCCTGGATATATTTGTATGAACTTCATGTTTACAGATACTTGAGCAGGGGTCCTGCGCGTCCCCAATTGTTACCTTTTTCTTTTAAATCAAATAAAAACTATTAAAAAAAAAAAAAAAAAAAATCAAGCGTTCAATCTCCAAGCAGTCAGACGCAGAGATTTGGATGTTTGAAGGGACCTTGAAGTAGAAGGTCCTGCCTCAGCGGCAGAGTCCATGGTGGAAAGGATGACATGTCCACCAGATCTGCATACCAAGTCCTGCGTGGCCGCGCAGGAGCTATCAAAATCACTGAAGCTCTCTCCTGCTTGATCATGGCAATCAGACGAGGGAGCAGAGGAAATGGTGGAAACACATAAGCCAGGCTGAAGGACCAGGGCGCTGCTAGAGCATCTATCAGCGCTGCCTGGGGATCCCTTGACCTGGACCCGTAACAAGGAAGTTTGACGTTCTGACGAGACGCCATGAGATCCAGTTCTGGTTTGCCCCATAGTTGAATCAGCTGGGCAAATACCTCCGGATGGAGCTCCCACTCCCCCGGATGAAAAGTCTGCCGACTTAGAAAATCCGCCTCCCAGTTCTCTACTCCTGGGATATGGATAGCTGAGAGATGGCAAGAGTGAACCTCTGCCCATAGAATTATCTTTGAAACCTCCAACATTGCCAGGGGGCTCCTTGTTCCCCCCTGATGGTTGATATAGGCTACAGTCGTGATGCTGTCCAACTGAAATCTGATGAACCTGACCGCAGCTAGCTGAGGCCAAGCCTGAAGAGCATTGAATATCGCTCTTAGTTCCAGAATGTTTATCGGAAGGAGTGCCTCCTCCTGAGTTCACGAGCCCTGAGCCTTCAGGGAGTTCCAGACTGCACCCCAGCCCAGAAGGCTGGCATCTGTCGTTTCTATAGTCCAATCTGGCCTTCAGAAGCTCATCCCCTTGGACAGATGGACCTGACATAGCCACCAGAGAAGAGAATCCCTGGTTTCTTGATCCAGATTTAGTAGAGGGGACAAATCTGTGTAATACCCATTCCACTGACTGAGCATGCAAAGTTGCAGCGGTCTGAGATGTAGGCGGGCAAACGGTACTATGTCCATTGCCGCTACCATTAAACCGATTACTTCCATACACTGAGCCACTGAAGGACGAGAAGTGGAATAAAGAACACGCCAAGAGTCTAGAAGTTTTGACAATCTGGCCTTCGTTAGGTAAATCTTTATTTATACCGAATCTATTAGAGTCCCTAGGAATGAAACTTTTGTTAGAGGTGATAGAGAACTCTTTTCTTCGTTCACCTTCCACCCATGGGACCTCAGGAATGCCAGAACAATGTCCGTATGGGACCTGGCGATTTGAAAAGTCGACGCCTGTATCAGAATGTCGTCTAAGTAAGGGGCTACTGTTATACCCCGCGGCCTTAGGACTGCTAGGAGGGACCCTAGAACCTTTGTAAAGATTCTTGGTGCCGTGGCCAACCCGAAGGGAAGAGCCACAAACTGGTAGTGCCTGTCTAGAAAGGCAAACCTGAGAAAACGATGATGATCTTTGTGTATCGGGATGTGAAGATAAGCATCCTTTAAGTCTACGGTAGTCATATATTGACCCTCCTGGATCATAGGAAGGATGGTTCGAATAGTCTCCATCTTGAATGATGGGACTCTGAGAAATTTGTTTAAGATCTTGAGATCTAAGATTGGTCTGAATGTTCCCTTTTTCTTGGGAACTACTAACAGATTTGAATAGAAGCCCTGCCCCTGTTCCTCCTGCGGAACTGGGTGGATCACTCCCATAACTAGGAGGTCTTGAACACAATGTAAGAATGCCTCTCTCTTTATCTGGTTTGCAGATAAATGTGAAAGATGAAATCTCCCTTTTGGAGGAGAGGTTTTGAATTCCAGAAGATAACCCTTGGACACAATTTCCAATGCCCAGGGATCCTGGGCGAAGAGAGAGAGTCTGCCCCCTACTAGATCCGTTTCCGGATTGGGGGCTGCTCCTTCATGCTGTCTTAGAGGCAGCAGCAGGCTTTTTGGCCTGTTTCCCCTTGTTCCAAGCCTGGTTAGGTCTCCAGACCGGCTTAGACTGGGCAAAAGTTCCCTCTTGTTTTGTGTTAGAGGAAGTTGAAGCTGCGCCACACTTGAAGTTTCGAAAGGGCTGAAAACTAGACTGTTTGGTCCTTAATTTGTTGGACCTGTCTTGAGGAAGGGCGTGACCTTTTCCTCCAGTGATGTCAAAAATGATCTCCTTCAGTCCAGGCCCGAATAGGGTCTGTGCTTTGAAGGGAATGTTGAGAAGTTTAGACTTTGAAGTCACGTCAGCTGACCAGGATTTAAGCCATAGCGCCCTACGCGCCTGAATAGCAAAACCTGAATTTTTAGCCGTTAGCTTGGTTAAATGAACAACGGCATCAGAAACAAATGAATTGGCTAGCTTAAGGGCCTTAAGTTTGTCAATAATATCTTCCAATGGGGTTTCAACCTGTAGAGCCTCCTCTAGAGACTCAAACCAGAAAGCCGCAGCAGCAGTGACTGGGGCAATGCATGCAAGAGGCTGGAGAATAAAACCTTGTTGAATAAAAATTTTCTTAAGGTAACCCTCTAATTTTTTATCCATTGGATCTAGAAAAGCACAACTGTCCTCGACAGGGATAGTGGTACGCTTAGCTAGAGTAGAAACTGCTCCCTCCACCTTAGGGACCGTCTGCCACAAGTCCTGTGTGGTGGCGTCTATAGGAAACATCTTTTTAAAAACAGGAGGGGGAGAGAACGGTACACCTGGTCTTTCCCATTCCTTAATAATAATTTCAAAAAACCTCTTAGGGATTGGAAAAACATCAGTGTAAGTAGGTACTGCATAGTATTTATCCAATCTACATAATTTCTCTGGGACTACAATAGCGTCACAGTCATCCAGAGTTGCTAAGACCTCCCTGAGCAATATGCGGAGGTGTTCAAGCTTAAATTTAAATGTAGACATATCAGAATCAGGTTGAAGTATCTTCACTGAATCAGAAAAATCACCCACAGATTGAAGCTCCCCTGCTTCAGCTTCAGTACATTGTGAAGGTGTATCAGACATAGCCACTAAAGCGTCAGAGAGCTCTGAATTTATTCTAGTCCCAGAGCTGTCTCGCTTTCCTTGCAATCCTGGCAGTTTAGATAATACCTCTGTAAGGGTATGATTCATAACTCCGCCATGTCTTGTAAGGTATACGCAATGGGCGCGCTAGATGTACTTGGCGTCCCCTGAGCAGGATTTATAGGTTCTGACACGTGGGGAGAGTTAGACGGCATAACTTCCTCCTTGTCAATTTCTTCTGGTGATAAATTTTTTAAAGCCAGAATATGGTCTTTGTAATCTATAGTAAAATCAGTGCATTTGGTACACATTCTAAGAGGGGGTTCCACAATGGCTTCTAAACATAATGAACAATGAGTTTCCTCTATGTCAGACATGTTTAAACAGACTAGCAATGAGACCAGCAAGCTTGGAAAACACTTTAATAACTGTGAACAAGCAAAAAATAAAAACGGTACTGTGCCTTTAAGAGAAAAAAACAATCACATAAACTGCAAAACAGTGAAAAAAGCAGTAAATTCTACGAAATTTTTACAGTGTGTATAATAGACTGAAATAGCATTGCACCCACTTGCAAATGGATGATTAACCCCTTAGTTTCAAAACCGGATCAAAAAAACGATATAGCCGTTTTTAAACAGTCACAACCAACTGCCACAGCTCTACTGTGGCTCCTACCTGCCCATACAACGACTTTGGAAGGCACAAAAACCCTGTAGAGGGGTCCTATATGTCAGGGGACTCCTTCAGGGAAGCTGGATGTCTCAAGCTGCAAAAACTACTGTGCAATTAAGGCGCGAAAATAGGCCCCTCCCAACATGTACTCACAGTGAGAGGGCCTTAAAAAACTATCCCTAGGCAAAATCTAGTCAGCCATGTGGAAAAACTGGGCCCCAGAATAAAGTTTTATCACCATTTGTAGTAAACGTTTATATACATCAAGCAAACGTTATATCTATTAAGTAATGAGAGTAAATAACAAAAATATTACCCTTTACAGCAAGCATGATACCAGTCGTTATTAAATCACTGTAATCAGGCTTACCTTAAATAAATCAGGTATTGTCAGCATTTTCTAGCTTATCATCTCTCTAGAAAAATTTTAAACTGCACATACCTCAGAGCAGGAGACCCTGCACGCTATTCCCCCAGCTGAAGTTACTCATCTCTTCAGTTATTTGTGAGAACAGCAGTGGACCTTAGTTACAAACTGCTAAGATCATCAAAAAACTTCAGGCAGACTCTTCTTCACCTCTCTGCCTGAAGCCAAAATAGTACAACTCCGGTACCATTTGAAAATAATAAACTTTTGATTGAAGATAAACTACATTAATTCACCACATCTCTCTAGCTACTTCCCTTGTCGAGAGCTGCAAGAGAATGACTGGGAGGTGGCAGTTAGGGGAGGAGCTATATAGGCAGCTCTGCTGTGGGTGATCCTCTTGCAGCTTCCTTTTGGGAAGGAGAATATCCCACAAGTAATGGATGAATCCGTGGACTGGATACACCTTACAAGAGAAAAGGTAAAAGCCAGATCCTGACAGATCATTTTTTTCTTACACAGTAAAACAAATTAGATCCATGGTCACTTCTTACAAACATCTTAGGATTCCTCCAAACTAATGACAAATTCCCACAAATACAACAGGATTCTACACGATCCATGGATACATTCATATAGTGTCAGATAAATGTCCAATGTACACATAAACAGTCTTATAATATTGATTTGCCTGATATTTAACTCACTCAAATTATGGAGCCATACTGCAATACTGTTAGATCTATGGAAACTTCAAACATGTATAATTTGATCTATACTTAATTTACAAACACAACGTAAAAACAGATATTATTCATATTTATTCATCCAGCAAGGCAAGGCTCACAATTATAAACATATTTATTTGGAATTCCTACCATCATTATAAAATTGTGCTAAATCCATGTCCAATTTATAGAACTATACCAAGATTCATGTTTATAACTATTCTATTTATATCTTCAAATATGTTGCATAAAATGGTACCATACCAATCAGGGACTGTCACCATTTTGTGGATGGATCTGTGGGGGAGGGATCAAGTGTGGTTAGTGGGCGGGATTGTGGGCGTGACTGAGCAGTTCATGGGGTTGCACAGTGGGTGGAGTTAAGGAAAATTCTGCAAATAGGGATATATGACAATCAGGAACAGTCCCTTTCAAATAGGGACAATTGGGAGGTTAATGTCATTATATAATTAACAATCTCTTCACACTGTAAAAAAAGTAAAAATGGTGAAAATAACAATAATAATTCTAAATTAGTCCATATGTTTATTTGATTGAAAATGATTGCAGTAGCTTAATCTTCTATATTCTGAGGCAGTATGATAAGCAGTGTCTACGGTAATTACATGCAGTTTAGCTTAAAGGGACAGTATACACCAATTTTCATATAACTGTATGTAATATACACTACTATAAAGAATAAGATGCACAAATGCTAATCTAAAAGTCCAGTATAAAACCTTTAAAAACCTACTTAGAAGCTCTCAGTTTAGCTCTGTTGAAAAGGTAACTGGAAAGCCCACTGCAAGTGGGAAATAACACTGTGAGGTGAGACCGGCATCAGGCAATGCCTCCTTAGGTTCTGATGCACAGTGGACAAGCTGGCGACCTCCAGCCCCACAATACAAAGCAATCAAGATTCCACAGCACCAGATATGAATATAAATCTTCTTTATTTAGATGTTAAAAAGAGTACTTTGTATGCATTTTAACATCTAAATAAAGAAGATTTATATTCATATCTGGTGCTGTGGAATCTTGATTGCAAGTGGGAAATAAGACACTCCCCCCTCCCCCTTCTTTTGCATATGAAAAGACCCTTTACACAAACAAGAGCAAGCTGGAGTAGGTATCTGACGGTATTCTCATAAAACTTTGGGGCTTGGTTAGGAGTCTGAAAATCAGAGCAATGTTATTTAAAAATAAGCAAAACTATAGATTAAAAAAAAAAAAAAAAAACTTTATGGGCTATATAAATAGATAATCTACAAAACATTTAAGCAAAGAAAAAATGAGTGTATAATGTCCCTTGGTCTATCCTTACCAATGATCCGGTCTTGAAGGGAATTTTGGGTGATAAACCAAAAGTTGTTTATAGGAGAGCACCCACTCTGAAAACGGCTTTAGCCCCCAGTAAAATTGTCGAGACAAATATTCCAATAGAAAGATTCCAATACCTAACCTTATGGGCTGTAACAATCAGAAGAATATGATCTCTATATGTTATAAGAAACAGTGTGGGATGTGTAGCTTCATTTCCCATAGAACTTCCACCTTTACATCTTTTGCGACTGGTGAAATCTTTACGATTAAAAGACACATGACATGTGAAACCTCCTTTGTAATTTACTTACTAAATTGCAGTTGTGGGGTCCAATACATGGGCCGTACCTGCCGCAAGGTCAAGAAAAGATGGGGTGAACACTCTTACAATATCAAAAAACTTTCCAAATCCCATAGTGTATCTAGACACTGTCGGCATTACCATAGGACCCAGAAGAACCCTATGAGTATACTACCAATTGAAATGGTCTCTAGACTTAATAGGGATGCGTTTGTCACCCTTAGGAGGAGAGAATCCTTCTGGATCAAGCAGTTGGGAACCCTCCAACCTAGAGGGCTAAACGAGAATATGGACATGGCATCATTTTGATGTGACAAGTCCTGGTACTATCAGCACTTAGGAATAATGATGCCGTCCTTTTGGCATGCGTCTCTGAATCACATGGGGTGTGAGACATCCTTTTATTTTCTCACTATTCTCTTGTATTAGCTATTTTGAAGAATACCTGGTGATGGTAACATCAAATATTACTTAATCCATCAGTTCATACTAGATTAGGAAATGTTAATAAATTCTTCTGCATCTTTAACACTATCCTTCTATTATCGTTACACAATTGTTTAAATATTGACCACTAAATAATGATCACGACCAGCTAGCTAACACTGATTAGCCAGCTCACACTGTGTATTTACTATATGAACACTTTCATTTTTTCTTTTTACTTAACACACTTTTACCTCTATTCACAATACACATATTATTTTATAATTTCACGACTGCTCACTGGCAGTCTCTTACTAATGATGCTACAATAGGGTGAGACTAACTATCTCACACTATTTGAATCAGAATCCATTAGCTCATATGAGATTAGGAAATGTTAATACATTCCTCTGCATCTTTAACACTTTCTTTCCATTATCGTTACACAATTGTTCAAATATTGACCACTAAATAATGATCACGATCAGCTAGCTCACACTGATCAGCTAGCTCACACTGCATATTTACTATATGAACATTCTCATCTTTTCTTTTTAGTCAACACACTTTTACTTTCATTCACTATACACATATTATTTAACAATTTCACGACTGCTTACCGGCAGTCTATTAATCACGATACTGTAATAGGGGGAGACCAACTATCTCACACTATCTGATTATTGGATTATCCATGTCTTTATTGTCACATACGTACACAGCATAACGTGAGCCCACCTTGAACATTATGTGTTTCATATTTTGTATATTTTTATCACATTTAGCCTCTTTATTTAGTTGCACAAATTACTGAATATATCCCCACAATGATTATGAGAGTAACACTTAGGGTATATGTCTTTATCTATTTATTTAAGAACACACAATATGATACACATTAGACCTACATATCGGATATTGAATCCCATATACATTCCCGAACATGGAGAGCACACTGCCAGGTTAGAGTAGTATATGCCCAGTTGTTATGTTATGATAACTTGCAATGAACGATCCATCTCAATTGTTTACTGTTCCCATTGGTTATCATATGATGATGTCAGAGCAATACTGGGAGAGATTCCGCCCACCAATACCGCTCCACAGATCGCATTCCGAATTCAGGGGATCCGATCTTATTTTTTAATTTTATTTCTTTAATTTTCCTTCCTTATATGGTGTTTTTTGCTCCAACTATGGAGAGGCCCATGTACGATTAATCTATTGGGCACTTATATCAATACATGCCTGCCAAGTGTTATGTGGGGGCGGATTCCTTCCATGACAACAGCACACATAAGGCTCTGATTGGTGGATGGTTATCCACCCATCCACATACGACCTATGAGAGGAGCTCATTACCTAGAGCGTAACCATATCATCAGGTTTGTTCTGATGGCTACTAAATATATTAGTTGAAATAAATAGAGCCATTGTATCGTATTGTAATATTAAATAAAAAAAGTTATATAACATATAACATCTATTGCTACATAGCTATCAATACAGGGCCAATAATAATAATACATATGAAAAAAACGTGCAGTCACTGCACTATTCATAATCAAGCAGCTGGGCTGCACACATACCAGCGTTTCCCCACAGGGCCTGTCATTTGCAAGCTGAAAAGCAAGGTCAGTGTTATAGTTTGTTTGGTCTCATCATGCTTTGGATCTCTATTAGGATTTTTTACTATGTTTTTAAATATATTGTATTTATTCACTGTTTTAACATCAAGCACACTATGGCCTAGATTTGGAGTTTGGCGTTAGCCGTGAAAACCAGCGTTAGAGGCTCCTAACGCTGGTTTTAGGCTAACTCCGGTATTTGGAGTCACTCAAAATAGGGTCTAACGCTCACTTTTCAGCCGCGACTTTTCCATACCGCAGATCCCCTTACGTCAATTGCGTATCCTATCTTTTCAATGGGATCTTTCTAACTCCGGTATTTAGAGTCGTGTCTGAAGTAAGCGTTAGACATCTAACGACAAAACTCCAGCCGCAGGAAAAAAGTCAGTAGTTAAGAGCTTTCTGGGCTAACGCCGGTTCCTAAAGCTCTTAACTACTGTACTCTAAAGTACACTAACACCCATAAACTACCTATGTACCCCTAAACCGAGGCCCCCCCACATCGCCACCACTCGATTAAATTTTTTTAACCCCTAATCTGCCGACCGCCACCTACGTTATACCTATGCACCCCTAATCTGCTGCCCCTAACACCGCCGACCCCTGTATTATATTTATTAACCCCTAATCTGCCCCCCACAACGTCGCCGCCAGCTACCTACAATAATTAACCCCTAATCTGCCGACCGCAAAGCGCCGCCACCTACATTATAGCTATGTACCCCTAATCTGCTGCCCCTAACACCGCCGACCCCTATATTATATTTATTAACCCCTAATCTGCCCCCCACAACGTCGCCTCCACCTGCTTACACTTATTAACCCTTAATCTGCCGAGCGGACCGCACCGCTACTATTATAAAGTTATTAACCCCTAATCCGCCTCACTAACCCTATAATAAATAGTATTAACCCCTAATCTGCCCTCCCTAACATCGCCAACACCTAACTTCAATTATTAACCCCTAATCTGCCGACCGGAGCTCACCGCTATTCTAATAAATGTATTAACCCCTAAAGCTAAATCTAACCCTAACACTAACACCCCCCTAAATTAAATATAATTTTAATCTAACGAAATTAATTAACTCTTATTAAATAAATTATTCCTATTTAAAGCTAAATACTTACCTGTAAAATAAACCCTAATATAGCTACAATATAACGAATAATTACATTGTAGCTATTTTAGGATTAATATTTATTTTACAGGCAACTTTGTAATTATTTTAACCAGGTACAATAGCTATTTAATAGTTAAGAACTATTTAATAGCTAAAATAGTTAAAATAATTACAAATTTACCTGTAAAATAAATCCTAACCCAAGTTACAATTAAACCTACCACTACACTATCAATAAATTAATTAAATAAAATACCTATAATTATCTACAATTAAACCTACCACTACACTATCAATAAATTAATTAAATAAAATACCTACAATTATCTACAATTAAACCTAACACTACACTATCAATAAATAAATTAAATACAATACCTACAAATAACTACAATGAAATAAACTATCTAAAGTACAAAAAATAAAAAAGAACTAAGTTACAAAAAATAAAAAAATATTTACAAACATAAGAAAAATATTACAACAATTTTAAACTAATTACACCTACTCTAAGCCCCCTAATAAAATAACAAAGATCCCCAAAATAACAAAATGCCCTACCCTATTCTAAATTACTAAAGTTCAAAGCTCTTTTACCTTACCAGCCCTGAACAGGGCCCTTTGCGGGGCATGCCCCAAGAAATTCAGCACTTTTGCCTGTAAAAAAAACATACAATACCCCCCCCCAACATTACAACCCACCACCCACATACCCCTAATCTAACCCAAACCCCCCTTAAATAAACCTAACACTAAGCCCCTGAAGATCTTCCTACCTTGTCTTCACCCTACCAGGTTCACCGATCCATCCTGAAGAGCTCCTCCGATGTCCTGATCCAAGCCCTAGCGGGGGGCTGAAGAGGTCCATGATCCGGCTGAAGTCTTCATCCAAGCGGGAGCTGAAGAGGTCCATGATCCGGATGAAGTCTTCATCCAAGCGGGAACTGAAGAGGTCCATGATCCGGATGAAGTCTTCTATCAACGGCATCTTCAATCTTCTTTCTTCCGGATCCATCTTGCAGACCTCCGACGCGGAACATCCTCCTCTCCCGACGCCTACTAGCCGAATGACGGTTCCTTTAAGGGACGTCATCCAAGATGGCGTCCCTCGAATTCCGATTGGCTGATAGGATTCTATCAGCCAATCGGAATTAAGGTAGGAATATTCTGATTGGCTGATGGAATCAGCCAATCAGAATCAAGATCAATCCGATTGGCTGATCCAATCAGCCAATCAGATTGAGCTCGCATTCTATTGGCTGATCGGAACAGCCAATAGAATGCAAGCTCAATCTGATTGGCTGATGGAATCAGCCAATCGGATTGAACTTGATTCTGATTGGCTGATTCCATCAGCCAATCAGAATATTACTACCTTAATTCCGATTGGCTGATAGAATCCTATCAGCCAATCGGAATTCGAGGGACGCCATCTTGGATGACGTCCCTTAAAGGAACCATCATTCGGCTAGTAGGCGTCGGGAGAAGAGGATGTTCCGCGTCGGAGGTCTGCAAGATGGATCCGGAAGAAAGAAGATTGAAGATGCCGTTGATAGAAGACTTCATCCGGATCATGGACCTCTTCAGCTCCCGCTTGGATGAAGACTTCATCCGGATCATGGACCTCTTCAGCTCCCGCTTGGATGAAGACTTCAGCCGGATCATGGACCTCTTCAGCCCCCCGCTTGGGCTTGGATCAGGACATCGGAGGTGCTCTTCAGGACGGATCGGTGAACCTGGTAGGGTGAAGACAAGGTAGGAAGATCTTCAGGGGCTTAGTGTTAGGTTTATTTAAGGGGGGTTTGGGTTAGATTAGGGGTATGTGGGTGGTGGGTGGTAATGTTGGGGGGGGATTGTATGTTTTTTTTTACAGGCAAAAGAGCTGAATTTCTTGGGGCATGCCCCGCAAAGGGCCCTGTTCAGGGCTGGTAAGGTAAAAGAGCTTTGAAATGTAGTAATTATGAATAGGGTAGGGCATTTTGTTATTTTGGGGGTCTTTGTTATTTTATTAGGGGGCTTAGAGTAGGTGTAATTAGTTTAAAATTGTTGTAATATTTTTCTTATGTTTGTAAATATTTTTTTATTTTTTGTAACTTAGTTCTTTTTTATTTTTTGTACTTTAGTTAGTTTATTTCATTGTAGTTATTTGTAGGAATTGTATTTAATTTATTTATTGATAGTGTAGTGTTAGGTTTAATTGTAGGTAATTGTAGGTATTTTATTTAATTAATTTAATGATAGTATAGTGTTAGGTTTAATTGTAACTTAGGTTAGGATTTATTTTACAGGTAATTTTGTTATTATTTTAACTAGGTAACTATTAAATAGTTCTTAACTATTTAATAGCTATTGTACCTGGTTAAAATAATTACAAAGTGCCTGTAAAATAAATATTAATCCTAAAATAGCTACACTGTAATTATAATTTATATTGTAGCTATATTAGGATTTATTTTCCAGGTAAGTATTTAGCTTTAAATAGGAATAATTTATTTAATAAGAGTTAATTAATTTCGTTAGATTAAAATTATATTTAACTTAGGGGGGTGTTAGTGTTAGGGTTAGACTTAGCTTTAGGGGTTAATACATTTATTATAGTAGCGGTGAGCTCTGGTCGGCAGATTAGGGGTTAATGTTTGAAGTTAGGTGTCGGCGATGTTAGGGAGGGCAGATTAGGGGTTAATACTATTTATTATAGGGTTAGTGATGCGGATTAGAGGTTAATAACTTTATTATAGTAGCGCTCAGGTCCGCTCGGCAGATTAGGGGTTAATAAGTGTAGGCAGGTGGAGGCGACGTTGAGGGGGGCAGATTAGGGGTTAATAAATATAATATAGGGGTCGGCGGTGTTAGGGGCAGCAGATTAGGGGTACATAGGGATAATGTAAGTAGCGGCGGTTTACGGAGCGGCAGATTAGGGGTTAAAAATAATATGCAGGGGTCAGCGATAGCGGGGGCGGCAGATTAGGGGTTAATAAGTGTAAGGCTAGGGGTGTTTAGACTCGGGGTACATGTTAGGGTGTTAGGTGCAGACGTTGGAAGTGTTTCCCCATAGACAACAATGGGGCTGCGTTAGGAGCTGAACGCGGGTTTTTTGCAGGTGTTAGGTTTTTTTTCAGCTCAAACAGCCCCATTGTTTCCTATGGGGGAATCGTGCACGAGCACGTTTTTGAGGCTGGCCGCTTGCGTAAGCAACTCTGGTATCGAGAGTTGAAGCTGCGTTAAAAATGCTCTACGCTCCTTTTTTGGAGCCTAACGCAGCCTTTTGTGGACTCTCAATACCAGAGTTATTTTTATGGTGCGGCCAGAAAAAAGCCGGCGTTAGCTACGCGGGTCGTTACCGACAAAACTCCAAATCTAGCCGTATGAGCTTCTAGTGATGTTATGTTACATCACACATTGGTCTTGTGTATTTATACTTGTATTTATATTTATATATTCACTCCTATGTATATATTTGCCTTTATCATGTACAAAAATATTTGTTTGATTTGCACTGGTAGTGGGGCTCTGCACAACTACCAAATGTTATTTATTATGTCATCTCTGAATAATTATGTGTATTTAAATGGGAAAACTTTTGTCTGCTTATATGTTTTTGAAGACTGTAGTGAATGGATTGTTTACAAAGGTTACCATACCAACTAATTATACACAGATGTGACTAATTAATTGTCTTAATTGTTGCACCTATCAGATTTTGTTCTCATTATGCATATCCTGTTAAATAGCAAGTGTATTTTCATTATGAAATATATTTTTCAGCCTGAGGAAACAGCTCTTAGTCAGCTGAGAAACGCGTCGTTTTTTATTAAAGTTTTATACATTTTAATACACTTGCTTGCCCTTTGGTGTATTTTTTGAGTACATAATTGGACTGTGCTGCTATTAGCCACCTGAGGAAGACCAGGACCTGCTGGGAGTTTTCCAGTCTGCTGGGCGACTGTTAGGTCCCAGCCTGCTGTTAATGCACCTGGAGGTGCATTGGATCTTGTAAGTTTATCCTTTACTTACTTGTCTCTCTGTCTTAACAATACTGGGCTATGTGCATATACTTTGTGTCCACATAGGATATCTACTATCAATCCCCTCAGGGACATCTTCTGGGTATCCACTTCAATCCCACAGTGAGCTGGACCACTGCGAGGCTCCGGCCTGCATCAATAGCACCACAAGGTGCACTTCTCTTGTGAGTATACATCTGGATTTGTGTTTATTGGAGCCACATATCTTTGCATTACTAGGCCATGTCGACGCCTCTGTTTTTCTTTTTTCAGTTATAATGTCCGTTTAACAAGCTGGATAGTGTAAGGTCCAGATGTTTCTGTGTAAAAGGACCTTAAATCCAGTAGGATCTAGAATTGTCTGAATGGAAAAGACTTGGTTGGATCTGGGTCTATCTGTATAAATTACGCATGGATCTGACATTTTTAAGAAAAATAATGTACCAAGCAGAATATGGATGTATTTTTGTGAGAAGAAAACACAAATTTGGGAGTTTGTGTAAAAATTTCAGTAAATCCAAGTTACACAGTAATAGATGTTCAGTGATCATTAGTAAAATGAGGAATTTACTTCATCTGCAAGGCTTCTATTGCAATTACTATAGAGTTCAATAAATTTCTGTAGTTCGTGGTTGTTGAATCTTGATTAAAGTCCAATTTTCATTATTTATTATAGAAAGTATAAATATCACAATGAAAAATAGTTAGTAACTTATATACAGTATAGGAGTCAAACGGTACATGAAAACATATTGTGAAATGATTTACAAAAAAACATCATCTTAGGGAGGAGGAGGCCTAAGAGGGAGAAGAGAAAAAAAGAGGGGGGAATGGGGGAAGAAAGGAATGAAACAACAGAAGAAAGATAATGAAG
This sequence comes from Bombina bombina, assembly GCF_027579735.1. Lineage (NCBI taxonomy): Eukaryota > Metazoa > Chordata > Amphibia > Anura > Bombinatoridae > Bombina > Bombina bombina. The sequence continues at coordinate 464,910,964 of NC_069503.1, forward strand.
AAAATAAAACAGTAAAGAGTTTAACCTGAAATATCTGCATGAAACAAATTTTTTATTTGCAGGGGAATAAAATACAAGATTAACGGCTAGATTACGAGTTTTGCGTTATGAGTCAAAAAGCAGCGTTAAGGCTCATAACATTGCTTTTTTACTACCGCTGCTATTACGAGTCTTGTAGGTACAGCTGTCCCGCACACTTTTTTTTTTACAAGTAAAAGAGCTGATTTCTTTGGGGCAATGCCCCGCAAAAGGCCATTTTAAGGGCTATTGGTAGTTTAGTTTAGGCTAGGTTTTTTTTTTATTTTGGGGGGGCTTTTATTATTTTGATAGGGCTATTAGATTAGGTGTAATTAGTTTAAATATCTTGTAATTTGTTTTTTTATTTTGTGTAATTTATTGTTTTTTTGTTTTTTTTTTTTGCAATTTAGGTAATTGTATTTAATTTAGTTAATTGTATTTAATTTAGGTAATTTATTTAACCCCTTAAGGACAAGGCCATTTTTCAATTTCTTTCCCTTAAGGACCAGGGCTATTTTTACATTTCTGCGGTGTTTGTGTTTAGCTGTAATTTCCCTCTTACTCATTTACTGTACCCACACATATTATATACCGTTTTTCTCGCCATTAAATGGACTTTCTAAAGATATCATTATTGTAATCATATCTTATAATTTACTATAAAAAAAATTATAAAATATGAGGGAAAAATGGAAAAAACCACACTTTTTCTAACTTTGACCCCCAAAATCTGTTACACATCTACAACCACAAAAAACACCCATGCTAAATAGTTTCTAAATTTTGTCCTGAGTTTAGAAATACCCAATGTTTACATGTTCTTTGCTTTTTTTGCAAGTGATAGGGCCATAAATAGAAGTAGCACTTTGCTATTTCCAAACCACTTTTTTTTCAAAATTAGCGCTAGTTACATTGGGACACTGATATTTTTTAGGAATCCCTGAATATCCCTTGACATGTATATATTTTTTTTTAATCATATAATATAAAAAATATAAATATAATATAATATAAAAAATATTGTTCACTTTTTCACAAATTATTTCACAAACTTTAGGTTTCTCACTGAAATTATTTACAAACAATTTGTGCAATTATGGCACAAATGGTTTTAAATGTTTCTCTGGGATCCCCTTTGTTCAGAGATAGCAGACATATATGGCTTTGGCGTTACTTATTGGTAATTAGAAGGCCGCTAAATGCCACTGCGCACCACACGTGTATTATGCCCAGCAGTGAAGGGGTTAATTAGGCAGCATGTAGGGAGCTTCTAGAGTTAATTTTAGCTTTAGTGTAGTGTAGTAGACAACCCTAAGTATTGATCTAGGCCCATATTTCATGCCACCATTTCACCGCCAAATGCGATCAAATAAAAAATATTGTTAACTTTTTCACAAATTATTTCACAAACTTTAGGTTTGTCACTGAAATTATTTACAAACAAGTTGTGGAATTATGGCACAAATGGTTGTAAATGCTTCTCTGGGATCCCCTTTGTTCAGAGATAGCAGACATATATGGCTTTGGCGTTGCTTATTGGTAATTAGAAGGCCGCTAAATGCCACTGCGCATCACACGTGTATTATGCCCAGCAGTGAAGGGGTTAATTAGGGAGCTTGCATCGGTGTGCCAAAAAAGGTATATCGAGGCATCACTGCAATACCTTGAAAGCGGCTGGAAGCAATCATGATCGCTTCCAGCTGCTTGAGACCCTTAACGACGTACAGGGTACGTCGCTGGTCTTTAAAGACCAGTTTGTGTGTGACGTACCCTGTACGACATGCGTCGTTAAGGAGTTAATTGTAGTGTAAGGTTAGGTGTTAGTGTAAGACAGGTTAGGTTTTATTTCACAGGTAAATTTGTATTTATTTTAGCTAGGTAGTTATTAAATAGTTAATAACTATTTAGTAACTATTCTACCTAGTTAAAAGAAATACAAACTTGCCTGTAAAATAAAAATATTGATACAATTATTTTATAGGTAAGTATTTAGTTTCTCCAATATAAAACAAATTACACGTGCATTTTAAAACATAAATGGCACATGTATGTGTACACCTAATTAGTTCTTTTATTTGAAAGATATCTTTGGAATTATTAAACTTAATTTCAAATAAAAGAACTAATTAGGTGTACACATACATGTGCCATTTATGTTTTAAAATGCACGTGTAATTTGTTTTATATTGGAGAAACGAAAAGAGCAATAAGGGATAGAATTAGGGAACACCTAAGGAGCATAGAGAAAGGGTTGGAGGACACCTATTTGTACAAACATTTCAAAACAGTTCACAAAGGGAGAACAAAGGACTTAACATACTGGGGAATTAAAACTATAAAAAAACATTGGAGAGGGGGAAACATTGAAAAAAAGTTACTAATCAAGGAGGCTGAACTTATCTTCAAATACGATACTCTGAACCCTAGAGGTTTAAATTCCGAATTAGATGTATCCCCTTTCATCTTGGACTAAAAAGTTATATTTTAAAAGAATATATCTTTGCTGACAGTTTATTAAATACATAATTGTAAAATACCACATAGAAGTTGAATGATACTGTTAAATATGACTCGTTACTATAAAAAGAAATGTGAATCTTTCTTTTGAAAAGGACCTAAAAGATACAGTGAATATTCCACTAAGGATATAAGAAAATACTAAGAGTCAGATGTCAGAGAAAAAACAAAGAGTCAGATGTCAGAAAAATTCAATCTCTTTAATCAAGCAAAACTTTGACCAATCAGAACACAGAGACACCTTGAAAAGGAGGAGGATAATGTGGGCTAGTCATTCTTGATAAAGCTCTGAAAGGAGTGAAACGCGTAGAAAACCAGCACCACATAACACAATCTAAGGATTAACTACTTTTGTACAGAAGAATTATCAACCCGGGTTGTACTGCATTATTTTTATCCCCTGGCGGATACCCATAAAAAAGAGGTGGCGTGCACAGCACTAAGAGCAACCTCCAACTATAAGCAAACTACTAAGAATCGGACCGGATAACAACAGACTGACAGACAGGGACCCACGGAGGTTCCAATTGGCTGATCAGAGGCGAGCCCTCGAGGTGGAAACCGTGACGTCAGACGCCGGATTCTCGTGGAGCACACACGGAGTTGCCTGACAGAGACCGGCCTTTGGTAAAGTTGCCGTAAAGCATTTTAAGATAAAGATAAAGACGTTTTAACTTTTTAGCCTACCAAAATACAGATGAAGTAAAGATTTTCTATTGTGGGAATATTACATAGAACAGCAATCAAGATTATCTATATATCTGACATCTGACTTTAGATATAGACATTGTATCTCGCAATTGGCAAGGTCCTAAGGAATTAACTTTTATTTGTACATAGTATCCAACGTTTAACTGGAATCCAGTCTTTATTCATAATAATTTTATACTGATTTTTTATTATGCAATTTTTTGGGAGACGTCCCTTTTAATTTTGTAATTTTGTTTCCTTGTCATCCTTTATGGTACATTAAATACATTATTAATCTATTAGAAGTCCCTGGTCATTATACATTTTATCTCTCAGCTTTCAGTGGTATTTTTAGCATTCACAGAAAATACACAAAGACATACATACAAACACTCACAGAGACACCCACAGAAAATGCACAAAGAAATATGCACACACCCTCACAGAGACATCCACAGAAAATGCACAGACATACACACACACACACCCTCACAGAGACACCCACAGAAAATGCACAGACATATGCACACACCCTCACAGAGACTTCCACAGAAAACACATGAAGACATACGCACACACCATCACAGACACCCACAGAAAATGCACAAAGACATACACACACACACCCTCACCGAGACACCCACAGAAAACACACAGACATATGCACACACCCTTAGAGAGACACACACAGACATTTGCACACACCATCACAGAGACACCCACAGAAAACACACAGACATACATACACACACCCTCACAGAGACACCCACAGAAAATTCACAAAGACATATTCACATACCCTCACAGAGACATCCACAGAAAACACAGACATACATACACACACACAACCTCACAGAGGCATCCACAGAAAATACACAAAGATATACATACATACAAACACTCACAGAGACATCCACAGAAAATGCACAGACATACGCACACACCCTCACAGAGACATCCACAGAAAATTCACAGACATACGCACACACCCTCACAGAGACATCCACAGAAAACACACGAAGACATACGCCCACACCCTCACAGAGACACCCACAGAAAATGCATAAAGACATACACACACACCCTCACAGAGACACCCACAGAAAACACACATACATATGCACACACCCTCACAGAGAAACCCACAGAGAATACACAGACATTTGCACACACCATCAGAGACACCCACAGAAAACACACAGACATATGCACACACCCTCACAGAGACACCCACAGAAAACACACAGACATATGCACACACCCTCACAGAGACATCCACAGAAAACACAGACATACATGCACACATACACCCCCTCACAGAGACACCCACAGAAAATGCACAAAGACATATGCACATTCCCTCACAGAGACATCCACAGAAAATGCACAAAGACATACACACACACCCTCACAGAGACACCCACAGAAAATGCACAAAGACATACACACACACCCTCACAGAGACATTCATAGAAAACACAGACATACATATACACACTCCCTCAAAGAGAAATCCACAGAAAACACAAAGATATACACACCAACCATCACAAAGGCATCCTGAGAAAATACACAGACATACAACACACACACCCTCACAGAGTGTCAGGGTGCCAGGAATCAGACTAAGACGAGAAGTGCAAAAATAATCACACCTTTATTAATAGCAAAAAATAATAAAAAGTCCACAAGTCAAATAACAAGCCAGGAGTCAAAACCAGAGCTGGTAGTCAGACGAGCCGGAATCAGGAACAAGGACAACAGCAGAGTCAGGAACAAGCCAGGGATCAGGAAGGACGTCAGGCAGCCAGGTAATACACAGGAACTCTCACAAACAGGTCTGAGACAACACAAAGGCAAAGCATACTGAACAGAGGCCCTTTAAATAATAAGTGATGACATCACAATTCTGAGACTGCATCCTGTCTCACATGGATGATGCACACCAGTCTGGCCATAAAAGGAAGTGCAGGAAATGAGCAGCATCCCCACAATGCACCATAGTCAGGAAGAGAGGTGAGTAAAATGACTGTCAGCAGCACATGGCAAACAAACAGGGAAAAATCATTGACAGTACCCTCCCCTCAACGACCCCTCCTCTGCGGGAGGAATAAAGGCTTATTGGGGAAACGGTCATGGAAGGCAAGGAGGAGGGCGGGAGCATGAACATCAGAGGAGGGAACCCAAGAATGCTCCTCCGGACCGTAGCCCCTCCAGTGAACCAAATACTGTACACGGCCCCTGGACATACGAGAGTCAATAATGCTGCTGACCTCATACTCCTCATGGTTGTCAACAAAGATAGGACGGGGACGAGGCAACACAGTGGTAAACCGATTACAAACCAATGGTTTCAAGAGGGAGACATGAAAAACATTGGAGATGCGCATTGCAGGAGGAAGGTCAAGAGCGTAGGCCACAGGATTAACCCGTCGGAGTATTCGAAAAGGACCAACATAACGGGGAGCCAATTTATTGGAAGGCACATGAAGGTTCAAGTTGCGGGAGGACAGCCAAACTCTCTCACCAACCTAGTAGGAAGGTGCGGGCAGACGCCTACGATCAGCCTGGAACTTTTGGCGCTGCATAGAACGATGAAGGCAATCCTGAATCTGCACCCATGTGGAACGGAGTTGCCGGAGATGCTCCTTCAAAGCCGGAATACCCTGAGACATGAATGAATCGGGAAACAAGGATGGTTGAAACCCATAAGTCGCCATGAACAGGGATAACTTGGAGGAAGCATTAATAGCACTATTACAAGCAAACTCTGCCCAAGGTAACAGTTCAGACCAATTATTGTGGTGATCTGAGATATAGCAACGGAGGAACTGTTCCAGAGCTTGATTAGACTGTTCCGCAGCCCCATTGGATTGAGGGTGATATGCCGAGGAGAAGGAAAGCTGGATCCCCATTTGAGCACAAAAGGAACGCCAAAATCTGGAGACAAACTGGCTACCCCGGTCTGACACTATCTCCTTGGGTAACCCATGTAAACGGAAGACCTCCCGGGCAAAAATTGAAGCAAGCTCCTGAGCGGTAGGCAGCTTCATCAAGGGAATGCAATGTGACATTTTAGAAAAACGGTCAACCACCATAAGGATAACAGTATTGCCATTGGAAACAGGGAGCTCGACAATGAAGTCCATGGAAAGATGTGTCCAAGGACGCTCACCATTAGCAATAGGTTGAAGAAGACCCACAGGAAGACGTTGAGGAGTCTTATTCTGTGCACAAACTGAGCAGGAGGCAACATACGCAGCAGCATCAGAACGAAGACCTGTCCACCAGAATTGTCGAGTGACAGACCAAATCATTTGGTTCTTGCCTGGATGACCTACGGCTTTAGGATTGTGGTAAGTGTGCAAAAGTTTAGTTAGAAGATTCTCAGGAACAAAACACTTACCACTAGGTTTCTCAGGAGGTGCATTGGTTTGTGCAGCCAGGATCTCCTCCCCCAAGGGAGAAGTCAAATTAGTACGTATGGTAGCCAAAATATGGTCAGGAGGTATAACAGGAGTAGGTACAGACTCCTCCTTGGACAAAGGCGAAAATTTTCCGGGGGAGGGCATCAGCCCTAACATTCTTACTACTAGGCAGGTAGGAGACCACATAATTAAACCGAGACAAAAATAGCGCCCATCTGGCCTGTCGGGGCGACAAACATTTTGCTTCAGATAGATAAGTTAAATTCTTGTGGTCAGCTAGTACCCTCGAGAAGATGCCTCCATTCCTTGAGTGCCAAAATTATGGCCAGTAATTCCCTGTCGCCAATTTCATAATTGCACTCCGCTGGAGACAATTTCTTAGAGAAGAAACCACACGGATGCAAGGAACCGTCAGGCGTAGGACGTTGAGACAAGATGCAAGGAACCGTCAGGCGTAGGACATTGAGACAAGAGGGCACCTACTCCAGTCTCAGACGCATCGACCTCAAGAACGAAAGGCAGGACAGGGTTAGGATGAGCCAGAACTGGAGCAGCAGCAAAGGCAGTCTTAAAGGGACACTGAACCCAAATTTTTTCTTTCGTGATTCAGATAGAGCATGCGATTTTAAGCAACTTTCTAATTTACTCCTATTATCAATTTGTCTTCGTTCTCTTGCTATCTTTATTTGAAAAAGAAGGCATCTAAGCTTTTTTTTAAGTTCAGAACTCTGGACAGCGCTTTTTTATTGGTGGATGAATTTATCCACCAATCAGCAAGGACAACCCAGATTGTTCACCAAAAATGGTCCGGCATCTAAACGTACATTCTTGCATTTCAAATAAAGATACCAAGAGAATAAAGAAAATTTGATAATAGGAGTAAATTAGAAAGATGCTTAAAATTTCATGCTCTATCTGAATTACAAAAGAAAAAATTTGGGTTCAGTGTCCCTTTAAGACTATCAAAGGCCTTAATGGCAGTAGGTGACCAATGGAGTGGAACATTCTCTTTACGGGTCATGTCTGTGATAGGTTTGACCAAGGAAGAAAAGTTTTTAATAAACTTTCTATAGTAATTGGCGAACCCCAAGAAACGTTGAATAGACCGAAGACCAACTGGGCGAGGCCACTGCAGAACTGCAGATAACTTGCCAGGATCCATGGAGAACCATGCAACAGAGATAACATAACCTAGGAAGGTTACTTGAGTCTGATGGAACTCACATTTCTCGAGTTTGCAAAACAGGCCGTTCTCATGTAGTCTCTGAAGAACCCGTGTAACATCAGAACGATGAGCCTCAAGTGTGGGTGAGTATATGAGGATGTCGTCTAAGTACACCACAACACACTGTTGCAACATTTCTCATAGGACATCATTAATAAATTCCTGAAAAACAGCAGGAGCATTACATAGGCCAAAGGGCATTACAAGATACTCATAATGCCCGCTCCTGGTGTTAAATGCTGTTTTCCATTCGTGGCTCTCCTTAATCCTAACGAGATTGTAGGCTCCTCTCAAATCAAGTTTAGTAAAGACCGTAGCTCCCTTGAGGTGGTCAAAGAGTTCCGTAATGAGCGGAATAGGGTAAGCATTCTTAATGGTAAGACGATTAAGACCCCTATAATCGATGCATGGTCTTAACTCGCCACCCTTTTTTTTTTTTTTTTTATAATCAAAGATTTTTATTAAGGTAATTGGCAAAACAAAAGCCACATATAAACAATAAAACAAGTGATTTCAAGATGAACATGGCTGATAACAATAGTAAATCATGATAGACATATTTAGAACAGGTATATCCTACTGTATTACTAGCATACCTCGGATATATACATTGCGAGATTTACATTGATACCTTATAATTTTATTTATTTTTTTACAGGATATTACTATAGTACCTCTTTAGCAGAGTATTTTGTCTAATAGTATGATATTTTCATCTGTCATATGTAGAATAAATATCTTAAATGAGAGATACATTTTTCCCCTCGAAAAGTAGAAAATTAAAAATAAATTATCATGTTAATTGTGTGAGAGGATTATATAGTTTAACTTATACATATTTATTGTTAAAGAGTGGTCAATAAAGACCTGTCATATGAAACCAGAGACATCTTAAAATTTTCATAAAGGGAACTTCATGTACATTAGCCGTGTTTCAGGTAGCATAATGACATATTTACTCTCCTTGTTTATAAACGAAGAAGCTCTTGGGACAGTGTGAAATTTGTTTTATGAAAGAAAAGATAAGGCAGAGACAACTCCTGCCAAGACTCAATACATCCCAAATATACCTCCCATAGCTTAGTGAACAACTGAACCCCTAGTTGTTGAGATACTCATACTCCCTGTATGTTGGGAAAAAACCTTGTGCAAGGCTAACTGTTTGCTGAGCCTCCTTGTATATATGTTCCTGAAATATCTGTCTTGAAGAATATAAAAATATTTTAGGGTCCTCGTCTTAGAGGTGGCTCACTAAGAGTAGCTTGTGTAATCCAGCTCAGCTAACCAAATTATATACAGGAATATATGTTTAGTAGGTTAGAAGAAATCCAATACATCCTTAAAGGCAAGCTCTATTACATATATATCATTGCCCCCAATAAACATACTTTTAACCAGAAACAGAAAACAGTGTATAATACAAGTAGTTACCTAATTATTTATGTACATATAAAATTTAATGAGATGATATAAAGGACAACTAATGAGGCTGGTTATGTCACAGGTATACATCTTATATCTCCTAAGATAGAGTAGTAGAATATTTGCCTCCATAGGTTAGTAACTCTAGACTGATTTAGTGCTCTCAGTTATACATGAAAATACCCCCTCAGCAGTCCTGGTAAAGTCTACATGTAACATCATAATCTAGCATAATCACATATCTGGTATTGTCCAGCTGTCCAGCACGTGCACAAACTCAACACTAAACACAGTGTTATGCAGGAGTAAATATAATATAACGAAGGATGACATAATTATGCGTATAAAGAAGAGGCTCCATATACCCAACTGCACTCCCTTCGCTGAAAAGACTAAATATGAGCTAGAGAGAGCATGGCATCCCCTACACAGTGTCCCGAATTACCCAACTCCTACTCTTGTGCAGCAATTAAGAGGAGAGTAAAGCTCAGCTCGCAATGCCAACCATCCTGCTGCATAGTCACCATTAAATGTCATGACTGACCGCAACCGTGCCTGTTTGCTCAACAGTGTCCCCGGACTGTCGCTCCACAACGTGCTGCCAGCCAGGATCTTCTGCACCGGAGGGTGCCTATTATCAACTGAGGAGCTGCCTCCCGGTACAGCTGTGAAGCCCTCCACACCCCCACGGGGACCGGCCGCATCCCTTCCAAGGGGAGCCGAGAGCAGTGGTAAATAATGTGCGTGTACATCCTCATACATGAAACCTCCCATAACTTGAAATTGAGGCGTTAGGCTAAGGCTGCGCAACACAGCGCACAAGGTCAGTCTAGGTTGTGGGTCTGCAGAGCTATCAGGCCATGAAGTGTCCGCCTTCACCGAAATGCCACCCTGTGCTGTAGGAGGTGTCCTCTCCAGATTTGACGCCTGACAAATGTCTCTCAGGTCCGTAAACCTGCAATATATTAGGTGATCCAAGGCTTCTAGTTTAGCTTGCAAAATAGCATGGAAGTTCTCCATATCATCAGCTTTATTTAATGTCCTGGCTTTTGTAATATATTATAGCAGATGAATACTGCTCTACTCGAGTAATTTGTGTACTCGAGGGGGGTGGTGTAAACGTGTATTAGATTTGCGGCCTACCTTCCAGGGTCTATCTGTTTAAACCCAGCAAAGGATAAAACATATAAAAAAAGGTGTCATTCAGCTCCTTTTCTTCCCCAGTGCTTGTTTACTAACTTTCAGCGAGATCTGGATAGTTTGAGAAGAGATATTCAACTTGTACTTGGATTCACTTGAGGAGCTTCATGAAGATGCTGCTGATCATGGCCGCCTTCCAGACACGCCCCCAACTCGCCACCCTTTTTCTTCACAAAGAAGAAGCCAGCCCCTGCAGGAGAGCAGGATTTGCGGATGATCCCCCGCGACAAAGCATCGGCAACATACTCCTCCATAGCACAATTCTCTGCAACAGACAGAGGGTACACCCAGCCCCGAGGAGGAATGGCTCCGGGTTGCAGGTCTATGGCACAATCGTAAGACCGGTGAGGAGGCAACGTACCGGCACGCACCTTGTCAAAAACGTCTAGGAACTCTCGGTACTCCTCTGGCAATTGAGATACCGAAGAAGTGCACAAGACTTTAACTGGTTTCTGAAGACAAGTGGAAATACATTGCGGGGACCACAACAAAATTTCGGACCTGCGCCAGTCGAGACTGGGATTGTGCTTTTGGAGCCAGGGATAACCCAGAACAACCGGAAAATGCGGAGAGTTTATCACCTGGACATGGAGGGTTTCAAAATGGAGAGCCCCAACAGCCATGGACAATGGAGCAGTTTCGTGAGTAATGAGTGCGGACTGAAGGGGCCTGCCATCAATGGCCTCAATAGCAAGTGGAATGGGCCGAGGCAAAACAGGAATGGAGTGCTTTGATACAAAAGCACTGTCAATGAAATAGCCCGCAGCACTGGAGTCAACAAGAGCCTGAGTGACTATGGAGGAGTCCACCCAGGAAAGGACAACCGTGACCAAAGATTTCTCCTTAAGCGGTTCCGGGGACGAGGATAAACCATCCAAGGTCTGCCCCCGACAGGACCTTAGGTGTGAGCATTTCCCGGCCGTGTAGGACAAGACTTCAAAAGGTGGCCCTGTAACCCACAATAGAGGCAGAGCCCCTCCCTCCTCCTAAAGGCCCTCTCTGCCACGGAGAGGCGCGTGAATCCCAACTGCATTGGCTCAGCAGTACCTGGTGACTCAGGACCAGGAGGCATGGGAGGAGAGGGAGGCATGGGTGGGAACGAACACATAGGAAACAACGGAACAGGAGGCTTCCACAAGCGCTCCTCGAAAGAGGGCCTCTCTCTGAGTCTGATGTCAATTAGGATAAAAAAAAGACACCAATGCCTCGAGATCCTCTGGTAAATGTCTGACAGCAACTTCGTCTTTAATCGCATCAGAGAGCCCATCAAAAAAGGCGGCAACAAGGGCTTCATTGTTCCAACCTACCTCTGCGGCAAGCGTACGGAACTCAATAGCATACTGAGCAACAGATCTTGTACCTTGCTGAATGGACATGAGTCGTTTAGCAGCAGAGGAGGAGCGAGCCAGAACATCAAATACCCTTCGAAAGGAGGCCAGGCAAGAGCTGTGTCAGAGAGAAACGAGATGAGAAATACCACCTTAGCTCTGTCAGAGGGAAACGCCTGAGGTAACATCTCAAGTAAATACCCACCTGGTTCAAAAACCCTCTGCACTGAATAGGATCACCTCCATATTGCTGAGGTAGAGGTGCAGAACAGGACATGCTCCTGGTAGGCATAGGTGCAGCAGCGGAAACAGAAGCAGCCATAACTTGCGGGACACTTTGGTCCAAATGTGCAGTGCGAGTCAGCAGGGTTTGCAGGGCTAGTGCAAATTGATCCAAGATGTAAAGAGAAAAGAAGGCGCCATAATAGTGCAGGGTCAAATGAGTCAGCTGTTACCCCACTACAATGTCCCGTACTTACAGGATACTAAGCGCCGGAATAGTGCTAAATAGGCATTCTGGGCTCTTAGCAGTCGCCCAGCTAACTGTTCCAGATATAGCTGCACGGCTCTTCTCACAACCAGCACGTTTCAGGAAGCCCCAGCATCAGATCTTGGTGGTCCTTGTACTCCTGGTCAGCTAGCAATGGGAACCAGCACTCCGTATAAATCACTGTTCCCTCTTTAAGTCAGTCTCAATCACTGACAACCAAATTGGCGATGATAGATGTATATTAAAAACTTAAAAAGTACCGTGGCAAGCCAATGTATAAAATATACAGACTTTATTAAAATGCAAACACCAAACAAATTGATCCAAGCGGTGATCCTGTACATCCATCCTGGAAATGATGGCAGGTAAAGGTGGATAATTAGCACCATCAGGATTTATGGCCTTTGCGTAATGTCAGGGTGCCAGGAATCAGACTGAGACGAGAAGTGCAAAAATAATCACACCTTTATTAATAGCAAAAAATAATAAAAAGTCCACAAGTCAAATAACAAGCCAGGAGTCAAAACCAGAGCTGGTAGTCAGACGAGCCGAGTCAGGAGCCAAAGCGAATAGTCAGACGAGCCGGAATCAGGAACAAAGAAAACAGCAGAGTCAGGAACAAGCCAGGGATCAGGAACCAGGAAGGACGTCAGGCAGCCAGGTAATACACGGGAACTCTCACAAACAGGTCTGAGACAACGCAGAGGCAAAGCATACTGAACAGAGGCCCTTTAAATAATAAGTGATGACATCACAATTCTGAGACTGCATCCTGTCTCACATGGATGATGCACACCAGTCTGTCCATAAAAGGAAGTGCAGGAAATGAGCAGCATCCCCCACAATGCACCATAGTCAGGAAGAGAGGTGAGTAAAATGGCTGTCAGCAGCACATGGCAAACAAACAGGGAAAAAACCCTGACAGAGAGACACCCACAGAAAATGCACATACACACCCACCACCCTCACAGAGACATCCACAGAAAATGCAAAAAGACATACACATACACCCTCACATAGACATCCACAGAAAATGCACAAAGACAGACACACACACCCTCACAGAGAGACCTGCAGAAAACAAAAATACACACACACTTATAGAGACACCAACAAAAGCACAAAGACATAAACACAGATACCCACATAAACAGGTACAATTTCTGCACATTGCAATCCCCTAAATCAACAGTGTGTGACATGCATGATAAAAAAAATAGCAGAAATTAAGAGATCACATTTGAAAAACATCATATTTGTAAATGTGCAAATAAAAATATGTCCGTGAATTCAAAATTGTATATTAATGATCTGTCAGAATGGGTAAATGAACAAAAGTACTTTTGAAAGGTTGACATATATTTTCACCCCCCCCCCCATTTTCCCCAACCAAGAGCACCACTTCAAATCTGGTGTACAAATGTTCCCATCTGTCAGCTGTACCTATGGATTTTGAAAATGCTGTACTCCATATGGTCTTGGTGGAACCATAAGCTCTGGTACTCAGTCTCATACAGATCTTGTTAAATGCAGGATTTAAGCTTGTTTGTATGTATTTCAAAATAAGTCAGCTGTAGTGTAAACTGAACAGTGTTAAGTTAACCTGTCTCATTTCAAACACTGAGCAATCTTAGCCTGAGAGTATAACATTTTATGTAGATGTAAAAATCTTAGATAAAATGCCTCCTGGCATCTGGAAAGTCCTTGCATAAAGGGGCAGTAAACATTTTCTGTATGGTTTTAAATATAGAATTTCTACAGCATTTCTGTATGGTTTTAAATATAGAATTTCTACAGCATTGTCAATCATAAATACACTGATGCATATTGCTAAAAAAATGTTTTTATGGATCCCTGGCCCCACCATACAACTACTACCACACTGAAGTTACAATCTGAAATTGCACAAAGAAATAAAAAACATTTAGTAAGTAAGTCCTACTTCCTCTGCCGTCTGACTCAGGCACACACTGTACAAACTAAAGTGCAAAGTTTGTCTTACACTGTGCATAGTGGTTTAGTGCACAGAAATCCTCTCAAATGCTAATGCTTTACTCCTTGTAATGACATTTCCCACGCTCAATAACACTCTACTGTAGCACCTTTTGGTGGCTGCAAAAAAAATAATATATATTTTTTTAAATAATAGTTGTGCTTTCCTCATGGGGCCCCCTGGCCCAGTGGGCCCCTGGCAGGAGTCACCCCTTTCACCCCCTGATGGAGGCTCTGGTTATTGTAAAGCATATGTTGGGAGAGAGAGAGAGAAAGAAAATAAAATGTAATAAGGAGAGCAAAAGGAGGAAAAAGAAAAGGGAAAAGTTACAGCTAACAAATAAGATGATAAAAGGTTGTGGTCAATGTTTCATCCTCCTTCTCCCAGACCAATCTAAAGAGGTTTATTTGGTGTGAGTAATTATTCAAATCTAACAAAATAGATTATTATAGATTCTCTAAAGCAATTTAGTTGAGATAATTAAGCACTAGATGGATATTTCAATGTACAATTTGAAACAATCAGAAACTAAGGCCGCCAGCCAAAGCCCACAGATGTGGTGATGTATGGTCAATAGAATAAATTATAGTGTGTGCTTAACCTCACAAAGGCAAGCCAAGGATATTATTTTTCATTCTGTAACAAACAAGTGTCACATAGAATCTTAATAACAGAATAATTAATAAACATTATAACTTTTTACACTTGAGAAACATAAAAACACAATATATGATAAGAAAAGGAAAGGATGTGCTTCTGTAACCACTGGCAATTGTGCAAAATATCTATCAATGTCAAACCTAAGAAATCAGCATCAATTAACCATTATAAAAAAAAAAGGAAGAAGAAAATAGAAGAAAGGTACCACATTAAAGGCTAGATTACAAGTGGAACACTAAATTATTGCACCCCCACAAACGGGCAAATTCACCTGTTTGCGGGCTCGCGATAATTAACCAGCTATTACAAGTGGCTGGTTGTTGTATTAGCGCTCAAAAAAATTAACCAGAGATCCAATCTCTGGTTAATTTTCTAAAAGTGCCCCAAATGCCCTCAAAATAGAGGGCATTATAATTTTTAGCTTTTTAGAGGGCATTATAATTAATAGCTTTTTTTTTTTATAAAAAAACAACTACAGGGGAGTAGCTAGGCAGCGGCCATGTTAGGTCGCAATATCTGTTGCTCCTAAAGTGATCTGCTTAATCCGCCAATTTAAGCAGTAAATCTGCAAAATACAATAGCACCCGTCTCATCCTGGACTGGACAGAGAAGCACAGTACCGATCTATACTAAATTTGCAGAATATATGACCTATAGGAACCAGATCTGGCCCGTTGAGTCCTTGGGAGGCGGCCTACAGCAAGATTAAACACCCCCCCCCCCGTAACCCGGGGTATAGCAGTCCTCAGTTGACTGCCCGTTCTACCAAAGAAGGGAACCATTTATCAGGATAATTCATTCACCTGTGGATGTATGTGAGGAGAAACTGTACAAACGAGTTATCGTTTAAATAATGGAGGCCCTAAATAAATGGGAAAGAGAGATGACGCAGCACATTGAGGATTATTTCCGGAGCTTAGAGGAAGAGTTATGTGGACTTCTCCTGGGTCCTATAACTACAGCGGTTTCCCTAGCTGAAAGCGGCGAAGAAACTATGTCCTCCTGGTCAGACCTGACTAGCGAAGAGATTTTCAACCCTCACACTAAAATGGATGCCTAGCAGAAATTGCAACCTGAGCTGCAGATCGAAACCACATGTAGCAGGCCGGTAGAGGAGCTCTATGCGATCACAGAAGAAACCGCTCTTCAAGTAATAATGGGGGATGAGTTCAAGATCAGACCTATCTTATTTGGCAATCCCAGCTTATTACCTCTTGTCCATCCTCCGCTGGCTGTGACCGGCGCGGGAGGACAAATAGGTAGCAGTAAGCCTCTAATTACCCAGAGAGACTGGGACCTTACAGAAATAGGACGCTTGCAAGGGCTACATTCACAGAAAGTGTGCTTCCTATACTCAGGGTTCCTCACCCGAACGAGCCACTCGCAAGATCACCGACACGGAGTGGGCTGAGGGAGAACTGAATCCCCAGATACGAGACTCACCCTTGAGACTGTTATGCTGGATGGAAGCTGGGAAACATCCCTGCTATTTTTGCAAGACTGGATCAGGACTGGGTGTGGGGTAAAAACCTGGTGTATATAAGCTGACTTTATGTCCGTAATTTGAACGACAGATATACACTGCTCAACTGTCCCACTTAATTATTTTAACTATTTTACTTAAAAATATTTCTTGTACATATTAGAATTAGCGGGTGTAACGTCTTGTTTGCCATTTATATCTTTTCAGTTCTGCTGTTCTCCTATCGATAATGTATTCCAGGTTCCCTATCTCTTACATAACCTAAACTAAGCTAGCTCTGACCTCTGGTTATAGTATGTTGTAGTGAGGAGATCTCCCCAGCATTGTAATTGTATCCTCATGCCCCACTAACACCATGTAAATTTGGTTGAGCACATTAACACATTTTCACAGTAATAGCTGCTCCCTGCACCCCCGGTATCGCATGGGGTATTCTTTTACATACACCTACAGGGCCTCCTAGCTAAATTTGAATCCTCACTCTCATTACCTGTGAATCAGTAAGTTGTTATTTGCTTTCTTCTCACGATGTCTGTATGGGGGAGTTTTTAAAAAACAAAAAAGCAAAAAACAGCTATAAAACCCTCGCATTAATAATATTGCTGTTTGCTTAACGCTATGCATTCTTTGTCACACACATGCTCCTCTTTTTGGCCATTTTATTCCCTGAGTTCCTCAAAGTACACATTAACTTTTTAAATAATTCTGGATCTGACGTGACTTGCAGTTATATACACTTAAGGTAAACTGTTTTTCTTATATTAGACCTCTGCCCGCTCTGTTATGTATATAGGTTTATATGAGAAGTAGAGTTCTGGGTACATGACAAAAAACCTGATATATACAAGCTGATATTGTTATGGAATTATGACTGTTTGACATATACTGTTTAACGCTCTCTCCTAGCTCCAGCGTATTATCTGTACTTATTAGTTGCAAAGGGTTTGAAATCCAAAATTTATGTTACTTATATGTTTCTTAGGTTTTAGGTAAGCTGTTCTTTAGCTATTTATACTACCTTGGATATCTTTTTTATTGACTACTTAACATAAGCTGGGTCTGTCTCATAGATATATCACACTGATGTGAGGAGGCCTACCAGTGTATCCAATTTACCCCTCTACATCAATTTAACCAGTTAAACTTTGCAGAGCCCCTGAACAACTAAGTATAATGCTCAGTTATATCAATATATTAGGCTCTTGATTTTCAATATTGTGGATACAGATTCATTTACTCACCCCCATAGCCATAACCATATCCTCTCAGGAGTTAGGTAGAGGAGGTTATACTCCAAAATAGTAGCTATTAATGAGCTGTGTATCTGCATTAACCCCTGATTAATTGGTATAGTCTCTCATAGCATTTTAGCCCCATTCTGAAAACATTTGTTGCTTTGGCTCTGCTGATAGGGGTGTATATTCTATTGAAACCTCATACTTTCTACTTTGGTTATGATAATATGGGCTCAAATTTGAAATCATCTACTCTAATCCCTCTATGTAGAAAGTTGCTTATACTCTGACTTGGGATAGACGTGTCAGATTACATTTTCTGTATCTCTGTTTTTTATAATGAGGCCAGTCATTCCTACTCCTCCTAACAGCTCAACTCTGAAGTGTTCTTAACAATGGTTCCCTTACTACTGTTATTACTATTACTAATATGTTTATACATCCGTATAGCTCAATTTAAGGGTCTTATATAAGTTTTTTTTAGTTTTCGTAATGGATCTAAACCCTATAAAATTAGAAAAAGGAGATTCCCTAATAGAGACCCATGAGTGGTCTCTCTAGTTTCAGAAGTTACCTTCCTGGATTATGTTCAAGAGTGTATAAGGGGCCCAAAAGTGGTCCTGTTGGTTTTGTTGAAGGTACAGAGCTGTTTTGGCATTGACTCTGGTATTTAATCTGTTTGTATGGATATATACCTCCACTCCACTACACTTAAATTATATAACAATTGTTAGTTTAATATGTGGAAACCATCTGTATGCAACACTTTCGACATGTTTATGTTTGTTTGCCTTTTGATGAATCTCAATAAAAACTTTAAAAAAAATAAAAAAAAACTACACTAGTCAATTTTCACAAAATCAAAACACTCTTGGAGCTCCAATAAATAAATAAGCAATAGAAGCAGTATATCAGTAGAAGAAAAAATAATAATCTTTGTAAAAAAGGATATATGGGAGCCGATTTATCAAGGGCCGAATGGCCCCTGATCCCCTGTTTCCGTGCGAGCCTTCAGGCTCGCCAGAAACAGTAGTTATGAAGCAGCGGTTAGTAGTTAGTAGTTATGGCCGCGAATCTGCAGGGGGGCGCATTGCACAAACAGTTCACCAGAACTGCTTGTGCACTGTTAAATGCCGACAGGGTATGCTGTCAGCATTCAGCAATGTCTGACACAGCCTTTTGCAACAGCTGAATTTTAAAGTATCTTGCACAGTCTTAAAGAAAATTCACAGACCCACTCACTTCAGCTGACACAGCCTTTTGCAACAGCTGAATTTTAAAGTATCTTGCCACAGTCTTAAAGAAAATTCACAGACCCACTCACTTCAGCTGACACAGCCTTTTGCAACAGCTGAATTTTAAAGTATCTTGCCACAGTCTTAAAGAAAATTCACAGACCCACTCACTTCAGCTGACACAGCCTTTTGCAACAGCTGAATTTTAAAGTATCTTGCCACTGTCTTAAAGAAAATTCACAGACCCACTCACTTCAGCTGACACAGCCTTTTGCAACAGCTGAATTTTAAAGTATCTTGCCACAGTCTTAAAGAAAATTCACAGACCCACTCACTTCAGCTGACACAGCCTTTTGCAACAGCTGAATTTTAAAGTATCTTGCCACAGTTTTAAAGAAAATTCACAGACCACTCACTTCAGCTGACACAGCCTTTTGCAACAGCTGAATTTTAAAGTATCTTGCCACAGTCTTAAAGAAAATTCACAGACCACTCACTTCAGCTGACACAGCCTTTTTTTATAACAGCTGAATTTTAAATTATCTTGCCACAGTCTTAAAGAAAATTCACAGACCCACTCACTTCAGCTGACACAGCCTTTTGCAACAGCTGAATTTTAAAGTATCTTGCCACAGTCTTAAAGAAAATTCACAGACCCACTTACTTCAGCTGACACAGCCTTTTGCAACAGCTGAATTTTAAAGTATCTTGCCACAGTCTTAAAGAAAATTCCCAGACCCACTCACTTCAGCTGACACAGCCTTTTGCAACAGGTAGCCTCTGGAAGATAGGTTCCCTCCCACCCCAAGCTGAATCACTCATTTATAGATAGTCTCCCACACAACTTTCAATCTCCTAAACTGACAGCTGCAAACACTGATCAGCACATCCTTCCATTCACTTAACCCTTTAGAATACATACCCTCTCTCCCTACAAATAACTATATATCCCACATCGATATATATATATATATATATATATATATATATTCTTTTTATATTGTACTATTTTTGTTTTAGTTTCATCTACACACCTCATAGCACTAACATGAATCCAAATATGACCATACTGATATTCATGACAACCCTTTTCTCACTCCAATTTTGTTCACATCATTACCGCCATAAGCACACACCTCAAACTGAAAAACAAATTATCATACACCATTGCCTGCTCTGTTGCTGTAACTTATCTGCTGAGTGCTGGTGGAGAGTTATAAAAAATAACCCTCCTACCTCCACCTCACAAAATTATAAAGTATGCCATTCACTATATGGCCAAAGAAAAACTATGTCCAAATTCATATTCCTTATGTTACTTGCCCTTGCAAATAATGTAGAATCTAACCCTGGTCCCCCAGCAAATTCCATTCCTAGCCTTCCAGCTAAAAAAGGCCTCTCTTTTGTGCACTGTAATATCCGCAGCTTACTACCAAAAATCGATGCACTGAAAGCTTGGTGTTTGCAATACAAGCCCCAAATCATTGTGATCTCTGAATCGTGGCTAACTGCAAAAATACCTGACTCTGCCATTGCAATAAATGGGTATTCATGCCATAGAAATGAC
This sequence comes from Bombina bombina, assembly GCF_027579735.1. Taxonomy (NCBI): domain Eukaryota; kingdom Metazoa; phylum Chordata; class Amphibia; order Anura; family Bombinatoridae; genus Bombina; species Bombina bombina. The sequence continues at coordinate 464,931,455 of NC_069503.1, forward strand.
AGAGCAAAGAGAGGAGGCAGCATTGTAATCTATGTTGACAATTCCACAAAGTTCACCCCCATACAAAAATCTAGTTCTCCTGCCCCCTTTGATTTCCTTTCTGGCAAAATTGAGATCCCGTTCAGTAAATCAATCATTGTTGCAGGAATCTACCGCCCACCTAGCTCCCCTGTGCATTCCATTTTGGACATAGCACATCTCCTTAGTGAATCCATAGCTCAAAACCCAAAAAGTTAAATTTTGGTTTTTGGAGATTTTAATATTGATTGGCTGAATCCAAAAAATAACAGTTGTCGCTCGCTGTTTAAATCTTTGCAGCTAACGCAATTAATCTCCTCCCCAACTCGCATAAACATCAAAAGCCATAATCATACCCTGCTCGACTGGATTCTCTCCACTTCTCCCGACCGAATCCAGGAGGCAGGTGTTCTCCCTAACAATTTCAGTAACCACTGCTTAGTGTACTGCGTGCGCAAAATAAAGGCAAATAAATCCTCTCCCAAGGTTAAAATCACCAGGTCCTTCAAAAAATGTAATATTCAATCATTTCTAAATGACATCAAGAACCTCCCCTGGCACAGATTAAACCTAATCCCAGATCTAGACTCTGCCGTTTAATTTTTTAAGTCTGAACTCCTACAAGTTTGGAATTTACATGCCCCGCTGCGTAAGGTGAGAGTAAAAGGAGCACACTTGAACTGGATCACAGCTGACCTCATTCAAATGTACCGATTTCGGGATTCATTGTGGTCAAAGTTCAAGCATACTGGCTCTATGAACGATCACTGTGTATATAGACAATGGCGAAATATATGTACTAAACAAACAAAATTGGCCAAGGCCCAATATTTCTGTGAAAATCGGAACAATAACATATCTAACCCTAGAAAGTTTTGGAAACTCATAAATAACTTACAAAATCCACCAATCCACTCCCAACCCTCCACTATCAAAGTGGATAACCAAAACCTGCAACTCCCCTTAGAAGTAGCAAATGCCTTTAACAATTATTTTGTTGGATGCTCCACCACCCTGATTGACAAACTAATTAATGGCACGCATCCTGAAACTACAAATGTGGATCAGGCCCCACTAAAACAGCAAAGACCCAATATAGAGAAGTTCAATTTTAGACCTGTACCCATCAATGTCGTAAAGAAACACCTTAATAATCTAAAAATGAAAAACCAGTTTGGACCTGATCAAATCCCAGCAATGCTGTTGAAGCTCAGTGTGCCGGCAATTGCTAAGCCTGTCACAACCCTAATTAATGAATCCTTGATGTCTGGATATATACCCAAACTCTGGAAAACTGCAATAGTAGTGCCTATTCATAAAAGTGGGGAGTTAACCTTGGTTTCTAACTATCGCCCTATATCATTGCTCCCAGTATTATCAAAAAAATGCGACCATACGCAATTATGCAAATATTACCAACTTTCTAACTATCTGACCCCTGATCAATCAGGTTTTCGACCGAATCACTCCACTACAACTGCCCTCCTAAAAGTTTGCAACGACATCCAAACGGGCATGGAACAAGGAGACCTAACTGGAGCTATTTTCCTTGATTTCGCAAAGGCTTTTGACACAGTGGACCACGACATACTACTGCTCAAACTAAAAAACTCTTGTATTGCTGATCATCCGTTAACCTGGTTTAGATCATATGTATCGGATCGATCACAATATGTCTCTGTTTCTAACAGTGACTCCCTCCCTCTTCCAGTCACGTGTGGTGTTCCCCAAGGTTCCATTCTCGGCCCCCTACTATTCACATTATTTATAAATGATCTGCCTAATGTCTGCAAATCTTCAACTGTACACATGTACGCAGACGACACGGTAATCTATGCAAACAAATCTGATCTGCCACAGATTGAAGCAGTGCTCCAAGACCAGTTCACAGAGGTAGAAAAGTGGATCTCAAAAAACAAACTCTTCCTAAACACTGACAAAACTGTCACAATGATCTTTGGAACGGGTTCTAAATTACACAAATTACAAAATTCCCACCTACGCATCAAAACAAAATCCAATTGCACGCTTACTGCAGTCCACTCTTTCAAATACTTGGGTGTGTTGTTAGACCCTAATCTATCTTTTGGCCCCCACATAGAAAAACTTGCATCAAAACTTTATCCAAAATTAGGTGCCCTGTACAGAAACAAATCTTGCCTCAGCCCTACAGTAAAGGAAATGATTGTACAGCAAATGCTGATGCCTATCATGGATTATGGGGACGTAGTATATGCACCTGCACCGCAAACTTACCTTAATAAACTTAATACATTGTATAACTCGTTCTGCAGCTTTGTGCTACAATGTAACTACAGGACCCACCATTGTGACATGCTAAAAGAACTAAACTGGCTGTCGCTGGAATCCAGACGCACCCTCCATCTTTCCTGCCTTGTGTTTAAGAGCCTTTCTGGGAAGCTCCCACCCTACCTGAGCAGAATGCTCTCCCCTGCTATTCTCACCTCCTATAACCTCTGATCCAGTACCAGCACATTATTTAGCTTGCCTCAATACAAAAAGAAAGCAGCTCAATCCTCCTTTTACTACAGAGCGCCACAGTTATGGAATGACCTCCTGCACACTTTCAAACCTTCCCCAAGCCTAATATCCTTTAAGAGATCCCTCTCTACATATCTCAAAACAGAATGCACCTGTCATGGTTGATTATATATTTCCTACCTGTTCTATGTAAATTTTTTGCATATATTGTGTATTATTATTGTTTTTTAATTTTATTGTACCCTACTGTATCAATGCAATGTTTTGTGGACCCAGGACATACTTGAAAACAAGAGAAATCTCAATGTATCCTTCCTGGTAAAATATTTTATAAATAAATGTCTGTCAGACATCATACGCTACAGCATATCATGTCAGACAGTCATTGATAAATCGGCCCCATGGAGTAAAGTCTGGTATCCACAAATGGTGTGACAGTTCAGAATGGAAAAAACACCCTCAGCAGATGCCGCTCCTCAAATCCACCGGTGTGGTATCCGTGGTGATTAGCAATGAAAGTATCTAGTAAAAAACAGAGAGCAACTGATTTAAAAATGTAACAAAATGTATTAAAATATACAAGTATAAAACAACCAAACAAGACCTTAAATATGTGAGGTATGGAAAAGCATAAAAACAATCCCTCCACGTAGTTCAATCCCTCTGACCTGTACTTCAGATACACCAGCTGTTGGGTTACTTGCCCTTTTGGGGATTCACAAGGTGAAAAAGTACTTGTGCACACCAGGAGTCACCTCCTAATGTAATCTGCTGATTGCCTTTAAAGTACAGTCCTCAGGATAAAACAGCAGAACAGATAAATACTGCTCCTCAGCTGGATGTGTCACAGGCGTGCTGCTAAAGCTGGCAAGCAACTCACGCTTCTTGCAGAATGGACATTGGCCTCGAAAGGACAAAACCGAACTACAACCTTCTTCACTGACTTCAGAACCAGCCCTGGCAGTTTTTAGGGTCTAAAGTTGGTGATAGTGGGATGTTAGAAAAAAAAACGGCACTGAAAAGTACCTTTACATTGCAGTCTATTGGAAAAGTGTGTTCCCAGTATATACGTATATATGTATATGACTATATACATATATATTTATGTGTTTATATGTGTATACACATATTAACACATAAATATATATGTATATCACCATATACATATACATTTACAAATGCTGCAATCGCTGTAATACTTACCCCCTTTGCTGCGCTTAGGTTCTGCTACCGTCTCTGAGCGCCCAAGACACGGTACCAGCATAGAAGATGTAGTTCCCCTTCTAATAAGAAGCTTACGGCTAGATTTAGAGTTTTGTCGGTAACGACCCGCGTATCTAACGCTGGCTATTTTCTGGCCGCACCTTTAAAATAACTCTGGTATTGAGAGTCCACAGAATGGCTGTGTTAGGCTCCAAAAAAGGAGCGTAGAGCATATTTAACGCAACTGCAACTCTCGATACCAGAGTTGCTTACGGACGCGGCCAGCCTCAAAAACGTGCTCGTGCACGATTCCCCCATAGGAAACAATGGGGCTGTTTGAGCTGAAAAAAAACCTAACACCTGCAAAAAAGCTGTGTTCAGCTCCTAACGCAGCCCCATTGTTTCCTATGGGGAAACACTTCCTACGTCTGCACCTAACACTCTAACATGTACCCCGAGTCTAAACACCCCTAACCTTACACTTATTAACCCCTATTCTGCCGCCCCCCGCTATCGCTGACCCCTGTATATTATTTTTAACCCCTAATCTGCCGCTCCGTAAACCGCCGCTACTTACATTATCCCTATGTACCCCTAATCTGCTACCCCTAACACCGCCGACCCCTATATTATATTTATTAACCCCTAATCTGCCCCCCACAACGTCGCCTCCACCTGCCTACACTTATTAACCCCTAATCTGCCGAGCGGACCGCACCGCTATTATTATAAAGTTATTAACCCCTAATCCGCCTCACTAACCCTATAATAAATAGTATTAACCCCTAATCTGCCCTCCCTAACATCGCAGACACCTAACTTCAATTATTAACCCCTAATCTGCCGACTGGAGCTCACCGCTAATTCTAATAAATGTATTAACCCCTAAAGCTAAGTCTAACCCTAACACTAACACCCCCCTAAGTTAAATATAATTTTAATCTAACGAAATTAATTAACTCTTATTAAATAAATTATTCCTATTTAAAGCTAAATACTTACCTGTAAAATAAATCCTAATATAGCTACAATATAAATTATAATGATATTATAGCTATTTTAGGATTAATATTTATTTTACAGGTAACTTTGTATTTATTTTAACCAGGTACAATAGCTATTAAATAGTTAAGAACTATTTAATAGCTAAAATAGTTAAAATAATTAAAAATTTACCTGTAAAATAAATCCTAACCTAAGTTACAATTAAACCTAACACTACACTATCAATAAATAAATTAAATAAAATACCTATAATTATCTACAATTAAACCTAACACTACACTATCAATAAATAAATTAAATACAATTCCTACAAATAAATACAATGAAATAAACTAACTAAAGTACAAAAAATAAAAAAGAACTAAGTTACAAAAAATAAAAAAATATTTACAAACATTAGAAATATATTACAACAATTTTAAACTAATTACACCTACTCTAAGCCCCCTAATAAAATAACAAAGCCCCCCAAATAAAAAAATGCCCTACCCTATTCTAAATTACTAAAGTTCAAAGCTCTTTTACCTTACCAGCCCTGAACAGGGCCCTTTGCGGGGCATGCCCCAAGAAGTTCAGCTCTTTTGCCTGTAAAAAAAAACATACAATACCCCCCCCCCAACATTACAACCCACCACCCACATACCCCTAATCTAACCCAAACCCCCCTTAAATAAACCTAACACTAAGCCCCTGAAGATCTCCCTACCTTGAGTCGTCTTCACCCAGCCGAGCCAAATTCTTCATCCAAGCGGAGCAAGAAGAGGTCCTCCATCCGGTAGAAGTCTTCATCCAAGCGGGGCAGAAGAGGTCTTCCATCCGATTGAAGTCTTCATCCAAGCGACATCTTCTATCGTCATCCATCCGGAGCGGAGCGGCAGCATCCTGAAGACCTCCGACGCGGAACATCCATCCTGGCCGACGACTGAACGACGAATGACGGTTCCTTTAAATGACGTCATCCAAGATGGCGTCCCTCGAATTCCGATTGGCTGATAGGATTCTATCAGCCAATCGGAATTAAGGTAGGAAAATTCTGATTGGCTGATGGAATCAGCCAATCAGAATCAAGTTCAATCCGATTGGCCGATCCGATCAGCCAATCGGATTGAACTTGATTCTGATTGGCTGATTCCATCAGCCAATTAGAATTTTCCTACCTTAATTCCGATTGGCTGATAGAATCCTATCAGCCAATCGGAATTCGAGGGACGCCATCTTGGATGACGTCATTTAAAGGAACCGTCATTCGTCGTTCAGTCGTCGGCCAGGATGGATGTTCCGCGTCGGAGGTCTTCAGGATGCTGCCGCTCCGCTCCGGATGGATGACGATAGAAGATGCCGCTTGGATGAAGACTTCAATCGGATGGAAGACCTCTTCTGCCCCGCTTGGATGAAGACTTCTACTGGATGGAGGACCTCTTCTTGCTCCGCTTGGATGAAGAATTTGGCTCGGCTGGGTGAAGACGACTCAAGGTAGGGAGATCTTCAGGGGCTTAGTGTTAGGTTTATTTAAGGGGGGTTTGGGTTAGATTAGGGGTATGTGGGTGGTGGGTTGTAATGTTAGGGGGGGTATTGTATGTTTTTTTTTACAGGCAAAAGAGCTGAACTTCTTGGGGCATGCTCCGCAAAGGGCCCTGTTCAGGGCTGGTAAGGTAAAAGAGCTTTGAACTTTAGTAATTTAGAATAGGGTAGGGCATTTTTTTATTTTGGGGGGCTTTGTTATTTTATTAGGGGGCTTAGAGTAGGTGTAATTAGTTTAAAATTGTTGTAATATATTTCTAATGTTTGTAAATATTTTTTTATTTTTTGTAACTTAGTTCTTTTTTATTTTTTGTACTTTAGTTAGTTTATTTCATTGTATTTATTTGTAGGAATTGTATTTAATTTATTTATTGATAGTGTAGTGTTAGGTTTAATTGTAGATAATTATAGGTATTTTAGTTAATTTATTTATTGATAGTGTAGTGTTAGGTTTAATTGTAACTTAGGTTAGGATTTATTTTACAGGTAAATTTGTAATTATTTTAACTATTTTAGCTATTAAATAGTTCTTAACTATTTAATAGCTATTGTACCTGGTTAAAATAAATACAAAGTTACCTGTAAAATAAATATTAATCCTAAAATAGCTATAATATAAAAATAATTTCTATTGTAGCTATATTAGGATTTATTTTACAGGTAAGTATTTAGCTTTAAATAGGAATAATTTATTTAATAAGAGTTAATTAATTTCGTTAGATTAAAATTATATTTAACTTAGGGGGGTGTTAGTGTTAGGGTTAGACTTAGCTTTAGGGGTTAATACATTTATTAGAATAGCGGTGAGCTCCAGTCGGCAGATTAGGGGTTAACAATTGAAGTTAGGTGTCGGCGATGTTAGGGAGGGCAGATTAGGGGTTAATACTATTTATTATAGGGTTAGTGAGGCGGATTAGGGGTTAATAACTTTATTATAGCAGCGGTGCGGTCCGCTCGGCAGATTAGGGGTTAATAAGTGTAGGCAGGTGGAGGCGAAGTTGAGGGGGGCAGATTAGGGGTTAATAAATATAATATAGGGGTCGGCGGTGTTAGGGGCAGCAGATTAGGGGTACATAGCTATAATGTAGGTGGCGGCTCTTTGCGGTCGGCAGATTAGGGGTTAATTATTGTAGGTAGCTGGCTGCGACGTTGTGGGGGGCAGGTTAGGGGTTAATAAATATGATATAGGGGTCGCTGGTGTTAAAAAGTATAACGTAGGTGGCGGTCGGCAGATTAGGGGTTAAAAAAATGTAATCGAGTGTCGGCGATGTGGTGGGACCTCGGTTTAGGGGTACATAGGTAGTTTATGGGTGTTAGTGTACTTTAGAGCACAGTAGTTAAGAGCTTTATGAACCGGCGTTAGCCCAGAAAGCTCTTAACTACTGACTTTTTTCTGCGGCTGGAGTTTTGTCGTTAGATTTCTAACGCTCACTTCAGACACGACTCTAAATACCGGAGTTAGAAAGATCCCATTGAAAAGATAGGATACGCAATTGACGTAAGGGGATCTGCGGTATGGAAAAGTCGCGGCTGAAAAGTGAGCATTAGACCCTTTTTTGAATGACTCCAAATACCGGCGGTAGCCTAAAACCAGCGTTAGGAGCCTCTAACGCTGGTTTTCACGGCTACCGCCAAACTCCAAATCTAGGCCTTAGTAAGGCTGTAAAGCTTTGGATGGCGGCCTCGTCTTATACAGAACCTCTGGTAGGGTTTAGGAGCTGAGAAGTTACACACCCATCTTCAAGTGTCACTAAACTCCGCCCCTTGATCTAGATTTTTGTTGTTGTTAAAAAATGGATAATTTTGTGTAATTAACTTTGTATTCAATAATCCTATAGATTTGTTTGTGTGATTAGACTTGGATCTAAATGTGTCTAAGTTAGATTCAATAGGATCCAGGTTTGTTTGAAAGAAACAATCATAGATTAGATAGGCTTGGCAATATCTGGATTTTACCCACACTTAAATTTAAAGGGACATTTTACACTATATTTTTCTTTGCATAAATGTTTTGTAGATGATCCATTAATATAGACCATATGAAAGTAATTTTGTAACAATGTATAGTTTTGCTTATTTTTTAATAGCATTGTGCTGACTTTCAGACTCCTAACCAATCCACAAAGTATCAGATGTAAACTCAAGTCTGCAGATTCCTGCTTGCTCCTGTTTTTGTAATGGGTCTTCTCATATGCAGGGAAGGGGGGTAGTGTCTGCTCTTTTTGTTTACAATGTCCCTTTCAATGGGTGTCCTAGCCTAACCTCGTCAACAGTACTAATCTGGGAGCTTCTAAGTAAGTTTTTAAAAGGTTTTATACTGGATTTTTAGATCATTCTCTGTGCATATCCTTCTTTATAGTAGTGTCTATTACATGCAGTTACATGAAAATTGGTGTACACTGCACATTTAAAAAGACATGAAAAAGCAGAGGAAATGCTCTAATTTGTTAAAATATGGTATTACTGCAGAATTTTTTTCATATAACTATGTTTTAATTCTTACAAAGTTAAAAGGGTTAAACTAAAAATAGCTAAAGTCAGCCCCAGAAGAACAAAGCACTACTAACCTAACATATTTATTAGTTTTATTATTTCTGATGAGTAACAGCGTCCTATTCCTATATGTCTACATGTTTCACCCTCATGATCTAAGGTACTGCTTAGACATTATCCACTTGCATTCTGGTGAGGTCAAGGTATGGAATTTCTTTCTTTAAGACTTACATGTTGTAATATCTGTTTTAGGTTAGCTCACATGACCTATTAATTATGTTTTGTGATTGACCTTTTATGTGGTTTTGTTGAACATTTGCAATAACTTTACTATTTATTATCAGAGGGAAAAAAGTACAGAATTACATTTCTCTTGGTAAGAGATTATTTGTCTCTACAACTGTTGTTTTTTGTGTTTTTTTCCAATAGCTGTTGTAGTACTTATATTCACTCTCCCAATGTAGTACCAAAAAGGACTAAGATGCTGTTTTACACCGCTGCAGATTATTTTATTTTATGGGCTTCTTTTTTTAAGGCCTGATGAAACAGCCCAAGGGTGGCTGAGAAACACGTCTATTTTTAAATGTTTTTTAATTAAAGTTCATTGATACTTCACTTGCTGTTTTTTTTGTCATTGATTTAAATTGACAATCTACCCACTACTGAAGAGAGTAAGAAGCCTGCTTATTTGAGTGTCCATATGTTTCAAGTCTGCTAGACGACTTAGAGGTTCCAGCTTACATTCATAGCTCTTGAGGGTGCTACATTTTTGTGACTACTGTTACCTCTTGAATATCTCCACATCTTATATAAGACTGTGCTAGGCCGTTTTGGCACCCTAGTGTTCCTTTGTTTTTTAGAATTTTAATCAGAAGGTGGAAGGACACCTTGTACAAGGAGCTGCCTGGGCAGAAGAAAGACAGTAACTAGGAACTATATGTGGATTTACACACGAGACTTTTGTATATCTCTTTTTAGTGTTTGCATTATTAGTATATATTTTTACATTTATATTTACTGTCTTTTTTTATTATTTTGGGCGCCCCAATTTGTTTTCAGTTTTACAGTACACTGTCCCTTTAATGATCACTTCCATTACTTTTCATAGTACAAGCCCAATTACACTATCTTGGTCACAGAGGTTTATGCATGAGCCAAGAGGGTGGAGCCTGCACATGTTCTACAAAGTGAGTACATTTTCAAAGGGATCCGCAGCTATGTTAAGCGAGCATGTCGGAATATTCCAGGCTCCCAACATAGGGGTATCACGAGAGACGATTACTATACACGCCATTGGTCGGCGATGCTGGCTTAGGCAACACCCAGCTTCGCCGACCATATTGGCGATGTATAGTAAAAGGATGGAAATAGTGGCAACAGTGTTAGTTTAAGCAAATATCAACCCCTTCATAATATAGTATGCTGAAATAATAGTAGATATATAATCTATTCAGTATTCATTATATACCAGTAGGTATCACTGGTGAAGTCTAGGAGAAGGGGGGTGCTGACTGTCTGATAGATATATAGGTACAAAAAAGAGAGAGAAGTTTGACAGTACCCAGCACTCACAAAACACTATATATTAACAGTATGCATTGAAAACCGGATTGTGTCAAGAACTGGTTATTAAAACGTAACTTTTACTAATGATAGAATAAAAAGGTGGTAAATAGTACCAAATGTATAACATAAATATGTGAGACATACATTTAAAACTTAGATTAAGAAACAGATCAGGACTGTGTGTGTGAGACTTCAAAAACAGAATTACTTCCCTGGGTAATAGTTCAAATACACCGTAACCCTCAGGGCTCAGAGAATACACGGATTGCTCTAAAGCTAATCTAAAAAGGGGATTGACCCCAACAACATTACCTAATCTGAGCAATACTGGTATCAAGAGCAGGAGAGGAAACGGTTAATAAATGACTGATTAAGGAAGGCAATTGCCACATCAATATGAGCTTAGAATGGTCCCAGGTAAACACAAATTAGCAAGTCTCAAGCACACAGACAATGCCTGATGTACATTTCGCCGCTAGCACGGCTTTCTCAGAGGCTAACCAGAGTCAGGGCCCAACCCGGTATTTGTATCGTCATTGACCAATAGAAATTGGTTCTAAGCACACACCTCTAGATGCAGCCTATCACAAGAGGCTTAACATAATTGGTTAAAGATTCATCACATGATCGTATCAAGCAGATGTCAGGCTAGTAACATGTTGCAACACTTTTGTAATATAAGATATTAGATATTCGCTACATTGTTTCAAAATCAAAAATAGGTGTCAGGAGCATTGAAAGATGTCAGCAACCGTTCCATCCCAACATGATTTACTAAACTCGATTGTAAATTTCAATCATGCAGGTCTAGCTTACTCAAAATTGTCACTCCCACCTGGTCAAAGATTAATTCTATCCCCCAATTGGATTCGAAAGTGTCTTACAATACAAAAATCTGTGTTCATTACCAATAACAGTTTTTCATTCACACATTTCAACACACATATAATGAGATTCATCCTTCCTATGTCACACGAAGGAAAATCCTCAATTGATGCATAAATCCTCTCCATGTATGTTGATAGAAAATTTGATTGCGTTTTTCAAAAAACGATCATAAAAGAATGATCTCAACATCCTTCCTATATCACACGAAGGTAAATACTCTATTGATGTAGAAAAATAAATAAATAAAGCCTCTCCGTGTATATTGATAGAAAATTTAAATTTTAATTGCGTTTTTCAAAAAACGATCATGAGAGAATGAAGTCAAAACTCATTCACAAATTGACTTAAAAAAGACACACTCTTCTTATCTGTCAAAGCAAAGAGTAATGTTAACACGAATAAGTATATTGACTCATTTGAAACGAAATCTTATTGTGTGTCCCTAGTAAGATTAAGTGCATAAAATAGCTTGATATCAAAAATCTATATGTAAGATTTATCAATAATATCACGTAATGAAACAAAAAAAGGGGGACATTGTTTGCAATATTCAGCCAATATTATCACTATAGTGCAGATCCTGCCCATTAGTGAATTAACCAAATTTAATTGCGTTTTTCAACAAACGATAATAAAAGAATAATGTCAACACTAATCCACCAAATGACTTTAATTGAACACACTATTCTTATTTATAAAAGCAAAGAGTATTGTTATGCAATCATAAGACGAAATATTCTAAAGTGTATCACTTATTACAGTGGTTATAGTCATAATTTATTTTGTACTGTAATTTCCCAAACGTCATCTGCTACAAGTATAGGACTATCATTAGTGCCAGTATGGTAGTTTATCCCTATATGAGTTATTACAATAGTGTTACTGTTCCTTCTGTCATGGATTATTGATCTATATGCACATTAAAAGCCACATTAAAAGCGTAGTTCTCTGGTCGTAATACCCACATATCTCAAACCACATTCACATAGTAAACCGTAGACCACATTTTTGGTCCTACAATTAGCGAAACCAAGCATCCGTTTGGTTCCAGCACGTGTAGAAAATTCCCTTTCATCATGTATATATTCACAGAAGCTACATGAGCCACAAACATAAATTCCACATAATCTTTTGGTACTTGGTTTTTTCCTAATAAAATGACTCTGTACCAGGGGGACAAGGAGGAGTATATACAGGAGGCTAACAAACAACTTAGTGATAAGAAATGTTATAAATTGTTATTCTCAAACCCTACAACTCAATTCTTGACAAATTATAAGAGCTTAATAACAGAAGCCAAAATGAACGGCACTATCAGTCAAAGGGAATATTGTTTCTTAGAAGTAAAGAATCCGAATGATAGTCCTATACTTGCAGCAGATGACGTTTGGGAAATTACAGTACAAAATAAATTATGACTATAACCACTGTAATAAGTGATACACTTTAGAATATTTCGTCTTATGATTGCATAACAATACTCTTTGCTTTTATAAATAAGAATAGTGTGGTCAATTAAAGTCAATTGGTGGATTAGTGTTGACATTATTCTTTTATTAGCGTTTGTTGAAAAACGCAATTAAATTTGGTTAATCCACTAATGGGCAGGATCTGCACTATAGTGATAATATTGGCTGAATATTGCAAACAATGTCCCCCTTTTTTTGTTTCATTACGTGATATTATTGATAAATCTTACATATAGATTTTTGATATCAAGCTATTTTATGCACTTAATCTAACTAGGGACACACAGTAAGATTCAGTTTCAAATGAGTCAATATACTTATTCGTGTTAACATTACTCTTTGCTTTGACAGATAAGAAGAGTGTGTCTTTTTTAAGTCAATTTGTGAATGAGTTTTGACTTCATTCTCTCATGATCATTTTTTGAAAAACGCAATTAAAATTTAAATTTTCTATCAATATACATGGAGAGGCTTTATTTATTTATTTTTCTACATCAATAGAGTATTTACCTTTGTGTGATATAGGAAGGATGTTGACATCATTCTTTTATGATCGTTTTTTGAAAAACGCAATCAAATTTTCTATCAACATACATGGAGAGGATTTATGCATCAATTGAGGATTTTTCTTCGTGTGACATAGGAAGGATGAATCTCATTATATGTGTGTTGAAATGTGTGAATGAAAAACTGTTATTGGTAATGAACACAGATTTTTGTATTGTAAGACACTTTCGAATCCAATTGGGGGATAGAATTAATCTTTGACCAGGTGGGAGTGACAATTTTGAGTAAGCTAGACCTGCATGATTGAAATTTACAATCGAGTTTAGTAAATCATGTTGTGATCGAATGGTTGCTGACATCTTTCAATGCTCCTGACACCTATTTTTGATTTTGAAACAAAGTAGCGAATATCTAATATCTTATATTACAAAAGTGTTGCAACATGTTACTAGCCTGACATCTGCTTGATACGATCATGTGATGAATCTTTAACCAATTATGTTAAGCCTCTTGTGATAGGCTGCATCTAGAGGTGTGTGCTTAGAACCAATTTCTATTGGTCAATGACGATACAAATACCGGGTTGGGGCCCTGACTCTGGTTAGCCTCTGAGAAAGCCGTGCTAGCGGCGAAATGTACATCAGGCATTGTCTGTGTGCTTGAGACTTGCTAATTTGTGTTTACCTGGGACCTTTCTAAGCTCATATTGATGTGGCAATTGCCTTCCTTAATCAGTCATTTATAAACCGTTTCCTCTCCTGCTCTAGATACCAGTATTGCTCAGATTAGGTAATGTTGTTGGGGTCAATCCCCTTTTTAGATTAGCTTTAGAGCAATCCGTGTATTCTCTGAGCCCTGAGGGTTACGGTGTATTTGAACTATTACCCAGGGAAGTAATTCTGTTTTTGAAGTCTCACACACACAGTCCTGATCTGTTTCTTAATCTAAGTTTTAAATGTATGTCTCACATATTTATGTTATACATTTGGTACTATTTACCACCTTTTTATTCTATCATTAGTAAAAGTTACGTTTTAATAACCAGTATTGACACAATCCGTTTTGTGAGTGCTGGGTACTGTCAAACTTCTCTCTCTTTTTTGTACCTATAGTAAAAGGATCCCTAGAATAAACTGCCGTCTGCCTAACCGCTAATCCTAATACCCCTAAATCGAAGTACCCCACGATCGTAAACTAACACTTAACTAATAAACATCTAAACTGCCACATACCCACCGCAAGTCGCTAACTTTAAAATTCTAAACCGCCACATACACACCGCAAGTATCTATCTATTAACCTCTAAACCGCCACATACCCACCGCAATCAACTAACTACTAACCCCTATGTCGCCAACTATAAACCCCTATGCTACCATATACCCACCGCAATTAACTATTAACCCCTATGCCGCCATATACCCACTGCAATCAACTATTAAACCCTATGCCACCATATATCCACTGCAAGTATCTATCTATTAACCTCTAAACCGCCACATACTCACTGCAATTAACTATTAACCCCTATGTTGCTAACTGTAAGCCACTATAAATAAAAAAAACAAAAACGCAAAAACCCAAATTAAATCTAACCGTACTCTACCTAACCCCCCTCTAAACTAAACCCCCCTCTAAACTAACCTCACTAAGTTAAAAAAAAGGCTAAGTAATTATACCTAACACTAAACTACATGTCCCATAAAATAAAATAAAAAAAACTAATACTAAAATAAATTGCAAAAGCCCTTAAAAGGGCCTTTCGTAGGGCATTGCCCTAAAATGATCTTAGCTATTCTGCAAAAAAAAAAAAAAAAACCCCATCTACATTAAAGTAACCACCCGTCCCCCAAAACAACAAAATCTAACTGTAAAAAAACCTAACCTACAAAATAAAATAAAAAATCCTATTCTGAAAAATAAAAACCCACCCCAAAAAATCCTATCCCCAAAAGTGTTACTCACAGTTCATGGGGACTCCGGCTCCTCTTTATCCGACGTTGGGCCCTCTTCATCCAAGGTTTAGACGCCAGGGGCCCATTTTCGTTGTGGTGAAGGCGGACTTCGACAGCCTCTTACACCACCTCCGCTCCGCAATCTTCTGTTCTATGGCTCTCTTCGGGGACCCCTGGTCTTCATGTGGTCCCTGCCACACACTGAAACCTCAGAAGCGCGGAACCCCAATATATAGAGGTACCACTTTATTCCGATTGTCTGATTTCAAATCAGTCAATACCTATTGACTGATTTGATTCAGCCAATAGCAAGAATTTTTTTTTAAATTTATATTCTTATCATCCAATAGAAAAGGTTAATTGAAACAATCTTCAAACTGAAAACTCTTGTCACTGACATGCCATAACTGCAGGCCTTTGTTTGTGTGATTTCAAGTTGGTAATCTTTGACAATATCTACTGCACAAGTGATTATCCCTACCCTGTGCAGTTTAATACCCAATGCCTTTCTATACAAAGCAGGAAGAGAAAGTATTTCCAGTAATTAGTATTCTGAATCATTGTTCCAACTTGTGATGTGATAAAATGATCCGTTTAGTTTTTTGGGTAAAGGAAGAGGTTTTGGAGTGATCTCTTCTTTTTCTTAATGCTGTCTAGGTCTGATTCCTCAACATTTACTATAGCAGAGCTTTTGTCCTTGGAAAACTGCCCACAGAGGCTGCTCTGTAAGTTTTTTTAGGCTCTCTTCTTGTCACACATCAACTCTGTGGGGTCGATTTATCAAGGGCCCTGTTTCCGCGTGAGCCTTCAGGCTCACAGGAAACAGCAGTTAAGAAGCAGTGGTCTTAAGACCGCTGCTCCTTAACTCGTCCGCCTGCTCTGAGGCTGCGGACATCAATCAGCCCGATCACATACGATCGGGTTGATTGACAGCACCTGCTAGTGGTTATTTGGCTGTGAATCTTCAGGGGGCGGTATTGCACAAGCAGTTCACTATTCAGCGATGTCTGTCGGACATGATCCTCTGAGCGGATCATGTCGGACAGACAGTTGATAAATCGGCCCCTATGTGTCAACTAAATAATGAGCAGTGGTGATTGGAAGATCTAGGGGTTAATATGCACACCTATTTATAAATGAAACACTCCCAAACCTTAAAGTTGCCACCTGCCTTGAATGTACAAGTTGGTGCCTATTTCCATGTCCAGTGCTCTAGTTAAAGCAAGGAAAGAGATAAAGGAGGAACATGTTGATTTTAGGAAGAAATTGAAGGTAGGAATTGGTAGTAGAAGGTAAAATCTCTCAGAAGTATTTCTTGCATCCATAAGATTTATTTTTGTGGTCAACTCTTTTGAAACCCCAAATTTTGGGAGACAAAGTTTCATGTCCAAAAAGGCTCCTGCGTTGTGTTTCAAGCATCAACCTCATAATGTGTTAGTGAAATATTGAACTCTTTCAGTTAACCAGCAGACCATGTTACTTGCACTAACATTCCCTAATGGTACCTGCTTTAAATGGAGGCTGCAATGCATATTGTGTATGGTGATTTACATAAATCATTTGTGTTAATGGAAAAAATGGTTAGCATACCCTAGATTAAACATAAAATGTTTTTAAAACAAAGTCCCTTCTCAACATGATCCGCCAGACATTGATCAATCGGCCCCATGGGCTTTACCAGGATTTATTCCTATATGTAATATTCTTTTCTCCTGAATATTCTCATCTAATACTAGCTATAGGGGTATTAGAACTAAATTCTTTATATAACTATATACTTTTCCCTTTGCATAATTTAGCTCTTAGCCAACGATTTTATTTCATGTATGTGACGCAGTTACATTATCTTTACCTGTATCTATTAGGCATTGACCTCTTATACCCTCTTTTTAGCTACAGATTATTTCTCCTGTGTTAGAATATACAATCTTATATGATAAAAGTTAACCTACTACGCATATTATTCATAAAAAAGGTCTTGCTTTATATATTATTTTATGTTTTGGAACATGTAACCACATATATGTAATACTGCTGTGCAGCATAGCTATTTCTGTTATTTGCATTTTGGATTTATACTATTGTAATATTGTAAAATTTCAATAAAAATTACTTTAAAAAAAAATTAAAATTGTAACACCCATCCCTAGAAAATAAACAGTACTCCAATCATCTTGCCACATTTAAACCTCTCCACTGTATTAACATGCAGATGATCAACAGAAGAAAATAATAGTTTTATAGACTTGTACATTATTGTTCATGACAGATTAATTTTGACGTCTATATCCCTTTAAGGACTGATTGAAGTGGGTGTTTTTTGGGGGTAAAGGTTACAAGTTATTTCAGTGGGGGGTCCGGGGGAGTATTAGATAGGTTAATTTACAAAAAGCATTCACCAGGGTCTATTATGCTAGTGTAACATTCACCAGAATTACAACGACTTTGCTCAGAAACTCTCTATATAACTATGACCTGCTGTCAGATGCTGCTACAGTATAGTGAAAACAAGCAGCAAAAACTCACTAAACAGAAGTGGGTCAAGTATTGTCTGGTCACTAAAACAGAGCTATTATACACTATATAGCCAAAAGTATGTGGATAACTGACCCTCACACCAATATGAACTTGTTGGACATTCCATTCCAAAATCATGAACATTAATATGGAGTTCACCCCCCTTTCTGGCTACAACAGCCACAACACTTCTGGAAAGGCTTTCCACTAGATCTTGCAGTGTGTCTGTGGGAATTTGTGCCCATTCAACCAAAAGAACATTTGTGATGTCAGGCACTGATAGTGGACAAGAAGGTATGGCTCACAATCAGCATTCCAATATATCCCCAAAGTGTTCAATGGGTTTGAGGTCAGGGCTCAGTGATCGCCACTCGGGTTCCTCTACATCAAACGTGTCAAACCATGGACCTTGCTTTGTGCACAGGGGCACAGTCATGCTGGAACAGGAAAGGACTTTCCCCAGACAGTTGCCACAAAGTTGGAAGCACCCAATTGTCTAAAATGTCTTTGTATCCTGTAGCATTAAGATGACCCTTCACTGGAACTTAAGGGACCAGCCTAATCCCTAAAACAGCTTCAAAGCGTTATCCGTCCTCCAGCAGACTTTACAGAAGGAACAAGACATTCTGGAAGGTAGTATTCCCCTGGCATCATCCTGATCCAGATTATACCATCAATCTGCCAAATAGTGAAGTGTGATTGATCACTCCAGAGAACACATTTCCCCTGCTCTAGAGTCCAGTGGTAGCATGCTTTACATCATTCCAGCTGATGCTTGGTATTGTGCAGGTTAATGGGAAACTTGTGTATAGCTGTTCAGTTACAGAAACCCTTTTCATGAAGCTCCTTACGCACAGTACTTGTGCTAATGTTCCATCCACAAGCAGTTTGGAATTCTATAGTGAGTGATACAACAGATGATAGGTGTTTGTTACTTATTACATGCTTCAGCACTCAGCGGTCTTACTCAATGGGTGGCGATGCTGGCAAAATATTCCAAGCAGCATTGCCACCTACATTGGCTTTGTAAAGTAAAGGATCCCTTTTAAAAATATCACACAACAAAATAAAGGCACCACAGCCTACGCTAATAACCCTCAAACCGGCATAACCCCTACACTTCTTAACCTCTATACTGCAACCACCCCATCACAATAACCCCTACACTACCTAACCCTTATACTGCCACACCCTATAGCAAACTACCCTTAACCTATTAACCTCCTAACCGCCAATACCCCACCACAAACTAACCCTAACCTATTAACGCCCTAACTGCCAATACCCCACCGCAAACTACCCCTACACTACTTAACAGCTAATACCCCTAACCTAACAAAACCTAAGTTAAAAAATAAATAAAAAATACTAGCATTACCAAAAAAAACATAACAGTAAGGCCTATCCTAAAATTAAAGTCCAGTTAAAAACTAAAGCCCATCCCAAATTAAAAAAACCTATACTTACACTAAAACCTACTCTAAAAATTCCCTTAAAGTGAAAGTAAAGTTATTACCCCTAGAATTCATCAATGATTACAATATAATAAGTTCACTATGATCGCTAATTTTTTTTTAGCATTTGTGGAAATTTTTTTACTTTCATTATGTTTTTTTCCTACCGTTACAGGGCAAACTCCTCCCATCCTCTACTTCCTATATTTCTGTTATGTGACGTATAGAGCGGTCCCATCCGCTCTATACGTATCTCTAATGCGTGTTCGCGAAGATTCTCTCTAATGCACATGCGCGAATCAGCGTTTTCTCAGTCTACCGCGCATGAGCTTTGCGGCGATACCGGTCTCCAATGCGCATGCGTTAATAGTGCTAGAAACATAGTACTCAATGAATAACAATAATGTATTCATTCAGTACTATGTTATTTGGGAAAGAGAAAAGCTTCTTATTTTTGGAGCCGTCCGTGAAAGCAGATGACGTCTACTGTTTGTTGCCTAGGCAATCTAATGCGCATGCGTGCAACGGGAGAGCGCTCCACACATAACTCGGCCGGAAAAAAAATTGAGCATGCGCAGACTAAGATGTGGGGGGGGGGGGGAGTGACGTAGTTCGACGCCTGCCTAACAGCCAGAATTTCAATAGGATATCTAAAAAACGTGACCTAGATAGAAAAAATTAAAAATGCGGGCTGATTTAGGAGATGAAAATAAATATGGATTACGGCTATAACTTTGTTTAGAGGGAAATTCAGAAAAAACGATGAATGAAACTTATATTGTTTTTTGCAGAAAAATATTACTCTGGTTAGCAATCATGGTAAGTTAACTTTCACTTTAAAAGGGCATTTGTATGGCAGTGCCCTTGTTGAGGTGAATATCTCTTTTGCATTAAAAACAACTATACTAAAAACAAAATACCCCCCCCCCCCAAAAAAAAAGCCTATTTTTTTTTTAAATCTACACTAAAAAAAAAAACTGTACTAAAAAGATGCCCTGAAAATGGCACTAGCTCTTTTGCTAACCCTAAACTAAAGAAAAAAAATTAATAAAATAATCCCTAATGCTAAACCAAAAAAGTTAGTATTCACCAACTTGCTGCAGCTTTCCTCCTCCATCATCTTCTTCTTCTATCTTCTTATCTTACATCCGATGTCCTCTTCATGTGTTCACAGCCGCTCACTGAAGCTTGAATGCAAGGTTCCCCATATATAGGGCTGGCCTTTCAATCGTATTGACTTTAATTCTTAGTCCAATCAGCCAGTAGAATAAAATATATATATATTAATTCTTAGTCCAATCATTCAACAGAATGAAAGCTTTTTATATTGGCTGAGTGAACTAAGAATTAAAAAATCAGCCAATAGAAATGCAAGTAAAACCCTATATAAAGGGGAACCTTGCATTCAAGCTTGAATAGGACATCGGACAGAAGATAAGAAGAATAGAAGATAGAAGAAGATGGAAGAAGATGAAGAAGGAAGAGGAAAGCCCCAGCGGAGTTCTTCCTTAGAAAGGCAGCAGCCCACATAGGAGCTGGATTCAGGTTGGTGAGTACTAACTTTTGGGGTTTAGCATGAGATTTAAAAAAAAATAAAAAAAATTAAAAAATTAGTTTACGGTTAGTGAAAGAGCTTTTTCACTGATGCGCTTTTCAGGGCATCTTTTTTATAATATTTTTTTTTTGGTTTGTATTTTTTTTGCGAGAGCCTGATGCCCTTTTCAGGGAATTTGATGCCCTTTTCAGGGAATCTTTTTTAGAATAGGGATTTTTATCTTTTAAAGGCAAACGAGCTGTTCACTTTAGGACAAGGCCCTACACAATGCCCTTCTTATGGCAATTTTTAGTGTAGGTTTTTTAAAAGATAGCTTCTTTTTTGGAGATTGGGGGAAGGGGTTTACTTTGTTTTTAGCATAGGTGTTTTCAATGCAAAAGAGCTGTTCACTTCAACTAGGGCACTGCCCAACAAATCCCCTTTAAGGACAATTTTTAGAGTAGGTTTTAGTAGTGTTAGCATAGAGTTTTTTAAGGGGATTTAGTTTTAGGATAGGCCTTACTATCTTCGGTTTTTTTTTTTTGGTAGTGTTTTTTATTTTTTGTAATGATACTATTTTTTGTAACTTAGGGGGTGTTAGCTGTTAGGGAGTTAAGTAAGGGAGTAGTTTAAGATGGGGGGTTGTGGCATTAGGGGTTAATAGGTTAGGGGATTTATTGTGATGGGGTTGTGGCAGTTTAAGGGTTAATAGGTTAGGGGCTGATTAGGTTAATAGGTTATGGAAGATTAGGGGTTAATAGTGTAGTGGTGTTAGGAGGCGCTGGGGGTGAGGGCGTGTAAGGGGTTCATAGTTTAAAGCAGTGTTATGTCTATATATACAATGTTTAAGTTAAATGTAATTTCTTATATAATGCATATTATTTTAACAGTGTATGAATAAGGTCTATAAATAAGCCTCATGCCGAAACACATAAGACCTGTCTTTATGCTTGTTTTGTTAAAGATTATGCAGTTATGTAAAACTATAAAGTTGAGGCTACTGTCTTTTATAACATAATTATATTTAGAAAACTAAATATTAACATGTAAAATAAAAAAAGAACATGGGAAAAAAAACAGCTGTTTAAAATCGCTACAATTCTTAAACTACATATCACATTGTGCAATGAATAGGAAACATATGAATGATACATTGTATATACAAGTATTAACATAGCTTCTACAGTTATAATAAGACGTTTTTTTTTTTTTTTTGTCTTTATTAGCATGGTAGATCTCAGACATGACATAGAGATAGACGTTCAGTTAGCTGAGTGTTCCAGGGAAGTAACCTGCATTTTACTTGGGAAACATCGCCAATAGTGAGATATATTCCAAGGGCAGCCTTGCAGGTTAGGTATAGGGTTTCAGTGATATTTGTCTTGCAACCTTTTTAGTGGCGAGATTTTCCAGTGTGAGGCAGGTAGTGCAGGTTTAGTTACATTTAGGTTAGGTATGTATTATTTGAAATGTTCCTACACAAAAACCTTTTTATGTTTCAGTGAACCCACTGTATGTGCTTTGTAGGAACACTTAAAATACAGCCCCCTCAGCTGATAGTGCCGACAAGTGGCGATGTTGACAGCCTTTTGCTGACGTAGCGATCGTGTTTACGCTCCACGTGCTTACGATAGTGAGCCACTCGTAATATGGCCCACAGTATACGTGTTAGTGCTACTTGTTTGTGTAGCAACCCCATTTTAGCATTGAATATGCTCTGACCCACAGTGTTTAGTACATTTTTTAATGTTTAATTGGTTAGATTGTATCAATAATCACTGGGCTTGTTGTAGCTACACAACTGTCTGGTCTGCAGTGAACATACAACTGGAGTTAAAGGGACATGAAAGTCAAAATTAAACGATTATGATTCAGATAGGCCACATAATTTTAAGATACTTCTAATTTCACTATCATCAAATGTATGTTGTTATCCTTTGGTATTCCTCAGCAAAGGCAATGTACAGCTGGGAGCTATCAGGTGAATTGTAGCTACACACATTGGGCCAGATTACAAGTGGAGCACTAAATATTAGCGCTCCACTTTGCAATACCAGTGCACAATAATGTGCGCTGGTATTACAAGTAAATTGAGCTCACATGCGCATTGATAGAAAGCATTACGCTACATTTTTTAAAATTAAAAACTACAATGCCCTCTATTTTTTTGGACATTTGGGGCACTGTTAGAACATTAACCAGAGATCTAATCTCTGGTTTATTTTCGGATCACTAATTGCTACCGCGAGCTTGCCCGTTTGTGGGAGTGCAATAATTTAACGCTCCACTTGTAATCTAGCCTATTGTCTCTTGTCTTTGACTCAGCAGATGTGTTCAGCTAAATCCCAGTAGAGGCCTGGAGCAGACTTTAACTAGTTACATGCACATGGAGCTTTTTAATCAATAGTGCAACAATAAAATGCCCTAACATAAACATAGTAGATAATTTTCAGTTTGTATTTTATGTCCCTTTAAGAGATGTTGGAACTGAAGAGTTTATGTTTTTGCCCGTGAATCTCCCACTTATTATTACTGCACTGTTTACATTTTTATTGCTAATTATATTTGCGGAATGTTTAAACTGACATATCTGAGATGATCTACATTGGAATCGGGTGTCTTTTATGTGTAGTGATAAAAGAAAGTACTTGTCAACATAAAGCAACCGCTTGTCGGTTCATGTTTGTTATTCTCTGCAGGATTTGCAGACGTTAGTTGCACAAAGTTAAAAGAATAACTTGCTTTTTAAAACTGAATCCATCTTGTGAACGGCTGAGAGCCGTGAAAAATGTGTATACTAATCTAGTTGTACTCTATTGATATAATAGAGTCTCTACAAAGTAAATATTCAATTAACGAGCAGCTCCGTACAGGAATCAAATTACGGCAATTTGAGTTTTAGTACATTAGTTCACGTGCGTGAGTAAAGCAGAGCTTCAAGTTGTCATAACAACCACTTGGCCTAAATCCTAACCTATGAACGCTTGTCTAGGACTTCTCAGCTTCCTGGCTTGTTACCATGGTGATGGACTAGCCCAATAGCACTTTACAAAAGAGGGGACAATTTCAACTGATAGCTTCCTTTGAGTACACTTTTTTTCATCTTTTTCAGTTCCCAAACGAGGAATCGTCTTTATGGTACAAGGATTTAATATATCGTTTAACAAAAAACGTATAAATGTTATTTTGGTTAATATACTAAAATACTTATATTGTTATTTATTCATCTCCGATCCCCGCGGTGGACCTTACCATCTTAACAGACAGTTGGACTGAGAACGTTTGAGAGTTTGAAACACGGTATTCTAGTGACGTCACACAAGAAAGGAAGTGGTCCTGGTGCACGCTGGCTGATATCAGTAATATAAGATTGTCAGCTCTCGTTTATTCTTCAGTTTCTACAGTTGGGTCACGAGCGAGTGCTGCAGTTGCAGGTGTGTTACCTCTGCTCTATACTCTTTTTCAGGTGCAGAGCATCTCTTTGCTTTTAGGTGAGACATCAATGCTTTCAGTTGGATGGACAAATAAAGTTACAGCACCATTATGACGTCCTCAGTTTCTAAATAAAGTCATACTAAATAAGGATCTTATTACTTTTAAACTCGTGACTTTTGTGCAGTAAATACATTTACTTTTATTATCAAATTTGCTTTGTTCCAATGATATTCTACGTTAGAGATACCTAGGTAGGCATCTGGAGCAATACATGGCAGGAAATAGTGCTGCCATCTAGTGCTCTTGCAAATGGATAACATTCTTGCAAAACTGCTGCTCCAGAAATTGGCCGGCAACCCTGCTTTTCAACTAAAGATACCAAGAGAATAAAGAGAAAAATAATAGAAGTAAATTAGAAAGTTGTTAAAAATCACATGCTCTATCTGAATCATTAAAGAAAAATGTTGGGTTTCATATCCCTTTAAAGGGACACTGAACCCAATTTTTTTTTCGTTATTCAGATAGAGCATTACATTTTAAACAACTTTTTAATTTACTCCTATTATCAAATTTTCTTCATTCTATTGGTATCTTTATTTGAAATGCAAGAATGTAAGTTTAGATGCCGGCCCATTTTTGGTGAACAACCTGGGTTGTTCTTGCTGATTGGTGGATAAATTCATCTACCAATTAAAAAAAAGTGCTGTCCGGAGTACTGAATCAAAAAAGAAGCTTAGATGCCTTCTTTTTCAAATAAAGATAGCAAGTGAACGAAGAAAATATTATAAAAGGAGTACATTTGAAAGTTGCTTAAAGTGAAGGTCAAGTACGGCTCACTCGTTTACACTTTTATCAAGTACATGTAAAATCAGCATGATGTTCATTCATCAAAAACGTTACAAATATTTGTGTCATTTTAATTTTTAATTTAAAATTACTCTCCGTTTTACCGCAATTGTCCGCCCAATATCTTCCCACGTTTGATTGACAGTTTTGATAGCCAATTCCTTTTCTTCCCCCGGGGCGTCCTGCCCCTTTTTATCCACGTCATCTTTAACTATTGCGCATGCGTGTAATTGCGGCTCTCGTCACCGACTTCATGCTCGTGCATGATATGCGCACGCGTATTCCGCTGCATGATTGCATTCCATACATTGACTCAGTCAGTACTATTGCGTGGAAGAGAAGAAAGCAAGTAAAATAACATTGCCTGTTGTACTCATCGAAACGGGTAAATATTATGTATATGTATATGTTTTTACATTGATTGAAATTGCTACGCATGCGCGAATGCGGCTAAACTACGCATGCGCATTTTGACAATGGTGTTGTGCACGAGCTTGGAAGTGACGCCGCAGGCTTGTTGAAACGCTCGCTACGTCACTAGTTCCTAAAGAAGGAAGTGGAGCGGGGGAGGAGTAAACATACGAAACCGCGGTATTATATATCAAATTTTATTATAAATAATGGACTTTTTAAAAAAAATAATGTTAGCGACTTTAATAGATAGATTATAAGGTTTACATAGGTGCTGTGCATTTATTTAAAATTGACCTTCACTTTAAAGGGACAGTCTACACCAGAATGGTTATTGTTTGAAAAGATACATAATCCCTTTATTACCCATTCCCTAGTTTTGCATTACCAACACAGTTATATGAATACACTTTTTACCTCTGTGATTACCTTGTATCTATGCCTCTGCAAACAGACCCCTTATTTCAGTTCTTTTGACAGACATCCTTTTTAGCCAATCAGAGCTTGCTCACTGGAACTTCACGTACGTGAGCACAGTGTTATCTATATGATAAACGTGAACTAACACCCTCTGGTGATGAAAAACTTTCAAAATGCCCTGAGAGAAGAGGCGGCCTTCAAGGGCTTAAAAAATTAGCATATGAACCTCAAAGGTTTAGCTTTCAACTAAGAATACCAAGAGAACAAAGCAAAATTGGTGATAAAAGTAAATTGGAAAATTGTTTAAAATGACATTATCTGAATCATGAAAGTTTATTTTGGACTAGACTGTCCCTTTAAAATTGCATGCACTATCTGAATCACAAAAGAAAAATGTGGGTTCAGTGTCCCTTTAAGATTGATAACTCCTTTAGTGGTATAAATACTTTTTTTGTTCATGAAACAGAAGTTATTGTCTGTCTATTTTAGCTATTATATAAAATAAATAATGCCAATTAATAGTATCTTTTTTCATTAGTAAATAAATATTTTTTGTGGATGTCAAACATTTTGAAAACAAGGATTAAATTTTCATTTCCAAGGTCTGTGATTACATTTCAATCTAAATTAACTATATATTTGCATATTACAAATGAGCAATGTTATAGCACGTTGAATGACTTTCAAAAGCGCTAAAAATATGACACATATAAAAGCACTCAATGCGCATCAGTTGTTTACTGAGCATTAGCTGAATAATCAGTAGATAGAACCTTTCCCCATAACATAATTAATATCAGAGTCGTTCAGTATATATGTGTTTTCATACCAAATCTGTGTTAGAAAAATAAACTTTCATTGGAAGTCACAGGTTTGGGGTGCAGTTGATATGTTTTAGGATCTATCATATTGCTGTTTCATGGTGTTTTCTATGTAGTCTGTGTGCTGCTAATGGATACAAGTAAATGAATAATGAATAAAGCTTATACAAATGCTTCAGCATACTATCATGTAACTATTTGCTGCACATACATATGTTTATAGAGTTATGCATTTCCAGTAACAAAAAAAGTCTGCAAAATATAGTCATAGTTAAGGTGTAACCACATTTGGGCTGCATTAAAGGAATTAATACTTCACTGCTCAGAGGCAGCACTTTTTTTTCACTTTCTGCAATGAGATTTTTTTTAGTGAAAAATGTTCTGCAGGTCATTTTTAAATCAAATTTAATTTTAAATTAGGCAGTTACACTAAAACACCAGTTTAATTGCAACATATTAGCAATATTTAAAGTTTTATAATATAGTGCAGTAGTTGAAAATGTCATTGCAAATTAGCTGCAGACATAGTCTAACATAGAAGTAGTAATAAAAAAGGTGCATTGCTCATATAAACGTCTTACATTCAGAAAAAATAACAGCTTTGCAGACAGTTAAAGGCTAGGGGATGGGTTTGAAACAATCTCTGAGAGCCAGTCGATCAATGCACTACTCTTTTGCAGCGCTACTGCATATTTCACTGTTCACTTAAAACATCACTTTGCTCTGGATGAACTTTGATCAGGAAAACACAGACAGTGCAGCCAGAGCACAGCTCTGTTTGAAGAGCCTAATGTGGAGCAGCGCTGAAAAGTTAAATCGCTAACAGCTCCTGCATGTATCCTGTTCTTTCTGCAGACATGCTGCATTTTCTGCTATGACATCTCACATCACTGTATGTTCTGCCTTGGGTCTTCACTGTTACACCTATGCAACTGTATTGCAATACTTTTTCTTAACCCCTTCTCTACCGGGATTTTTAGAGAAAAACTTGCCCACCATACTGGAGAATTTTTACTATTTTTTGTATTACTCTGTTTAAATAGACATAATGGGGCCGATTTATGAAAGTGTGAACGGACATGATCCTCTGATCATGTCCGCCGCACATTGATAAATGCCGACAGCATACGCACATTTGCAGCCAATTGTCTGCTAGCAGGAGTTGTCAATCAACCCGATCGTATGCGATCGGGCGGATTGCTGTCCGCTGCCTCAGAGCAGGCGGGCGAGTTTAGGAGCAGCGATCTTAAGACCGCTGCTTCTTAACTCCTATTTCCGGCGAGCCTGAAGGCTCGCTCAGAAACAGGTGTATACGGCCCAATTCTGGCCGTGATAAATCAGCCCCAGAGCCTTTGTTTTTTATTTATTTACATATAAAAACTATATTTATTTTTAAAGTAGACAGCTTGATGTATTGATCTAGGCCCATTTTGCTATATTTGATGGAACTAGTTGGCTGCCAAATACAATCACAATAAAAACGTTAAAGGGACACTGAACCCAAATTTTTTCTTTTGTGATTCAGATAGAGCAGCAATTTTAAGCAACTTTCTAATTTACTCCTATTATCAATTTTTCTTCGTTCTCTTGCTATCTTTATTTGAAAAAGGCATCTAGGCTTTTTCTTGGTTTAGTACTCTGGACAGCACTTTTTATTATTGGTGGATGAATTTATCCACCAATCAGCAAGAACAACCGAGGTTATTCACCAAAAATGGGCCGGCATCTAAACTTACATTCTTGCATTTCAAATAAAGATACCAAGAGAATGAAGAAAATTTGATAATAGGAGTGAATTAGAAAGTTGCTTAAAATTTCATGCTCTATCTGAATCACAAAAGAAAACTTTGGGTTTCTCACTTAAGTTATTTACACACAACTACTGCATTCATAAGACAAATGTTCAGAAACAGCAGACATGCACGGCTTTGCGGTTGGGTTTTTGTGATTAGAAGGCCGCTAATTGCAGCTGCGCACAACATTTCTGAAATTTCCATCAGCGAAGCGGTTAATCAGTTAGCTGTTAAAGGTAATATTTGCTGTAGTGTAGGGATTACCTTCCACACCCTGATCCCTCTAAGTTGACAGCGGTGACTGCAACATGCTGCTCTTTGCTGGATGTAGACACTACCACATAGTACACTGGGCAAAATGCTGTGTGACGTAATACCTATGTCCTAAGGGGTTAAAGGGACATAAAAGTCAAAATTAAAGGGGCACTCAATAAAATTAAACTTTCATTATTCAGATAGAACATGCAATTTTAAACAACTTTCCAATTTACTTCCATTAACTAAATGTGCTCAGTCTTTTTATATTTAAACTTTTTGAGTCACCAGCTCCTACTGAGCATGTGCAAGAATAAGTGTGTATGCATTTGTGAATGGCTGATGGCTGTCACATGGTACGTGTATGCATTTGTGATTGGCTGATGGCTGTCACATGGTACAGGGGGAGGGGAAAAATACATAACTTTTAAAATTGTCAAAAAAAATCTACTACTCATTTGAATTTCAGACTAAGTGCTATTGTATTGTCTTGATATCTTGCATTTGTTGATTATGCAAATCAACTGTGTTGACTGGTCCTTTAAGGGCCCATTTATAGTGAAATTGGAGCATGTCATTTTATCACTAGCAACTCCATAAAGGGTTAAACACATAGTTTAAGTACTGTCACAGGGAACTGCTGGTCCTGAGTGGAAACTGCCACTAATCCAATCAGCAGGACTATTCTTGTGACCCATATTTTTAAATTCATTTCTGTTATCAATTTACTTTGTTCTCCTGGTACTCTTTGTTGAAAAACATACATATTCTCAGCAACAGCAATGCACTAGGTGTGTTCCGCTGTCTCTCAGTAGTGCACTCCTGCTCTGGAACTGTCTTTCTACTATGCGTTTAATCCATGTGTAGGTGTTAAACACCTTGTTACTGTATGTGCAAACAACAGTGCAGTAATATCATGTTCTGACATATTAGAGCATTTTGATTTCGCACTTTTATATCTTTTTAACTACTTATCATGTTCTCTAGGTTTCCTGCAGACACCGTTGGTTTCTTTCTCAGCGGCCTAATCTAATTTATGTAATGCCTACAAGTTTATAATGTGTGTTTCTGTTCCAACAATAGTAGTTCCTTATAACTTGTCAACTAAACACAGGTTATGAAGGAACTGAGGGTCATATCCATAATTTGCTATATGAACCTAAACAACAAATTAACTGTATGCTTTTTTTATTTTAGGAGAGAATGGATACTATGCATAACTCAAACAGTTGATATCAGCAACATGCCCCCTCACTTGCTGACGGATATTTCTACATTTATGTTTTAGTATTTGCACATATATGTGTCTAATCATAGGTTCACCCAAAGGGGCATATTTACCAAAGCGTCAATCTCAGTGCATTCGCCGGCGTCAATACGCTCGCCAGACATCGCTGCCGCGGATCTGCATACGATACCCTTATTTATATTAAAAAAAAAACGTCAAAAACATGCGCATCAAGAACGGTGCGATGAGCATCGGACTGTTGTTAACTAACAGTCATCGATGTCATGGTTATTCAGGTTTTTCCCAACTTTATTTATACCATTTCATTACTGTCCTTGAACAAGCACGTTTCTCTAAAGCTAATCTTTTATTTTTCATCTGTTAATGTTTAAGAAATAGCTACATTTATACCTCAACAAACAATATCTCATAGAAAGTTATTTTTATATTTATTTGTTATACAAAAAAAACTGTTATATGATAATTTCACATAAAATAATGTGTGTGTATGTTAGAAATCTTTTGCAAACATATTTACATGTCCCTAAATTCCTTTTTTTGTTCTAAACAATGTTGTCTTTCATATCTCTGTGCTTATTTATACCACTATATGTATATAGTGTAAATGTATTATTATTCTGAGCAGGCATAATTGCGAATATAACGTAATCAAAGTATCATATGTATTTATTTGCAATCAATGGATATTTTAGTAGCTGGGCCAGTTTTCTCTCTGTACCTGTGTAACTCCTCCTGATTGTAATCTAGTTTTAAAAACCACCCCTTCACAGGTGTTATAAAATGGGCTGGCATATAAAATGACATTTCTTACTGAAAAATAAATTCAAAAGAAGGAAGAAATACACTGAAAAAAGCATGACAGTAAAGAGGTGATTTTAATTTCTGCTGTATCTGAATCATGACAGTTTAATGTTAGGTGGGCTATCGCTTTGAGCACTCAGCGGCTATCCCTTTAAGAAATCCGTGGCTATTCCTTTGAGCTATCAGCTTAAGATTATATTGAATCAAACATAATTTCAAATTTTAAAATCATTGTCTGTCTAAAATATTTCACTGTGTCCCCTAATATCAGCATCAATGTTTATCTTTAATACTAATTTCACATATACTGTACATACTTTCAAAGTATAATACACAGTGTAACAAATGGCACTTACAAGTTCAATGACTTCAATGACACAAGTATCGAGCAATTTGATTCGTTAGTGATAGTTTAAAATGTATATTTGAATCAGATTGGCTGATGTCATAAATCATGTGATTATGCATATTCAAATCAAAAGTAGTTGAAAAATTAACTAGTGTGTGGGCTGTTTAGGAGTTTACGTCATAATTGGTGCGAAAAGTGTTGCGTCACAATTGGCTTAAACATGGAGCAAATAGATTTTTCCAATAAAATAAAAAAGAAGTTAGCTATATTATGTTGTGCATTTATTTCATTTTTATCTCTATATCTAATTAGTGCAATAAGTTTGGGGTAAAACTTTGCAACAAATTTGGAGAAATGTTGTCCCCTTGCTTTCTTCTTAAAGGGACACTGAACCCAATTTTTTTCTTTCATGATTCAGATAGAGCATGACATTTTAAGCAACTTTCTAATTTACTCCTATTATCAAATTTTCTTCATTCTCTTGGTATCTTTATTTAAAATGCAAGAATGTAAGTTTAGATGCTGGCCCATTTTTGGTGAACAACCTGGGTTGTTCTTGCTGATTGGTGGATAAATTCATCCACCAATAAAAAAGTGCTGTCCAGAGTCCTGAACCAAAAAAGCTTAGAAGCCTTCTTTTTTTAAATAAAAATAGCAAGAGAACGAAGAAAAATTGATAATAGGCGTAAATTAGAGCATGTAATTTTAAGCAACTTTCTATCTGAATCACGAAAAAAAAAATTTGGGTTCAGTGTCCCTTTAAGTAGTGTATTTTTTCATTTTTATCCCCAATATCTACTAGTGCACCAAATGTGGAGCAATAATATTGTTTGATTTAGAAAGGGTATACCATTTTAATACATTTTGTAATTTACTTTTATTATGTAATATACTTCATTCTCTTGCAGCATCGAACATAAGCTTTCTGTGTTTTCAGACTCCCATTGATTTCTATGGCATCTACGGCCTCAAGGGTGGCGGATTGAAAACTAGGTACGCTGCGTCGGAATAGACGCAAGCGTACCTGTTGAATGTTTGATAAATTGGGAAAAGGGTCAAATAGAGTCGAATGTGAATTCGGAACATCTGTAATGATGCAAGCATCGATCTGCGTCGGATTGAGATCGTGGGAGCGTATATTACGTCACAAATGTCAACATTTGACAATCTTGACTCTTTGATAACTACGGCAAATCAATCTCCTGACAAATACGATGTGGGATATAAGCGCATTTCCAGTTGACGCTTTGATAAATATGCCCCAAAGTGTTCAGCTAGCTTCCACTACTGCATTACTTCAACAAAGGGTATCAACAGACTGAAACAAATTTGATAAAATAAGTAAACTAGAAATTTGTTTAAAACATGGCTTGACAAACTCAGGTGCCAAGGAGCCTCTGGCACCTCAAAATTAGGCCCTGAATTAGAGACCCCAAGACACCAATGGGTATCCCCCCTCTTCTCATCATACTTAAAATCTAACCTGCTACAGATGGATCCTCTCTAGGCCAAACGGTTGAAAAATACAAATCCAAATTTGGCCAAGCCCAATCTCTCATGCCTCCTGCAAAGCCTCATTATTTATGAAGCAACATAGGGGAGGCAGTTAATGTCACTAGATTTCTAGTGCAAGTGCAATGCTGACTGGAGCCGTCAGCTGAGTTCTATGTCGCTTTATCTTAATTTTGGAACGCTACTTTTTAGGTGGGTAAAAGAATCCTTCTTTTCCTGCTACTGGGGCAGGATGGGCTCTAAATCTGAAACTATTATCTAAACATACTATTTTTGTAATTTTAGATTAATTTGTTCTGCATGTGCTGGTGGCTTTCTGTAAGTGGCAGGAGCTCTTTTCTCTACATGGTTAACTGTACCAGTACCAAAGTATGCATGTATTGTATTGTATTGTTTTTTTTATCATTGTCATGTTTTAAAAAAAAAACCTCATGTTGGCTTGACTGTTATTTATATAATATGTTGTTTCAGTGAGTTGTCATATATTGCTACTGAACAGACCCAGTCTTCAAAACCTAGCTAAATGGATGTATACATTTTATACTTGAAGATAATTATTCCACCTACTGTTTTATAAAGGAAAATATAGCAAATATTGGTCTCTCAAAACAAAAAAATCATAATCAAACCCTGAACCATTCTAATAAAGGTATGTTTTGGTTAGAAGACAAATGAGTGACACCTACCCTGGTTTTCTTATATGGTTTGCCAGCTGTCCTCAACAAATAACAAAATAATAGGCAAACTGTAGGTGACAGGGCACAATGGTAGGTGTGGGGGGTCATACAATGCCCTACCTCAAAAACTGTGTGTTAGCCACCGATAGAGAACACATATATGATCTTGCCATGTATAGTTTTTATAACTGAACAGTCATTGTAGCCCTTGGCTGCGAGTAACATACAAATCAATAATTTTACCTGTTTGACTACCAGTAACAGACACATCATTGATTTGACACCTTTGAGTGCCCCTCACTCTTACATATAGTAAACATTTATGGACATTTATGCATCTAGTATTTTTGTGAAGATTTTACTGGACAGCCTGCTAAAATAGTGGAATGTCCGGTTGAATACTGATCACCTGGCAACCCTATAGGGGATATATGAGTCTACTATATACTTAAAAGACTAATTTTGTCTCGTTATAGCCCCAGTGATAATAAAAGTGCCTTGACAAAAGCTGGCACTTTGCCATAGTGTTCATTATGTAACAATAAATAATGAAGACAGATACTTCTGCAGATCTGTATTGAAATTTTTTTTCTACTTCACTCAAATATGCATCAGTCAGCTTGTCACCGGAAAATAATATATTTTGAGCCTGAGTTTGAGTTAGAGGTCTAATATCTTTCCGTGTTTGTGTGTGTATGTATGTGTGTGTGTGTGGGTGTGTGTATGTATATGTGTGTATATATATATATATATATATATATATATATATATATATATATATATATATATATCATATTTATGTGATGTTTCTGTCTCTGAGGTGATGTGCTGAAATCCCTGTCTGTATTGAGATAAGTATAATTACTACTTTCTCCTTAATCTTCCTTTTTTCTTTTTGTCAAAATTTAGAAATAAATAATAATAATATAAAAAAAAAAATAAAAAAAAAAAAAAAAATATATATATATATATATATATATATATATATATATATATATATATATATATATATATATATTATATTATATTATATGGGCCCATTCAACAAGGAGATGGTACTTTAAAGGGACACTGAAATCAAAATTAAACTTACTTAATTCAGATAGAGCAGCAATTTTAAACAACTTTCCAATTTACTTCCATTAACAAAATGCACACTTTATATATTTACACCTATTGAGCATGTGCAAGTTTTCACAGAATATATGTATATGCGATTGGCTGATGGCTGTCACATGATACAGGAGGAGTGGAAATAGACATAACAAATTATTGCTGATCACTTCAAAAATAAAATTGACACCATTAGAAAAGAGATCTGCACCTCACACCCCTCAAACCCAGCAATCCTACCCACCCCTTCTATTAACAAAAATCAATGCTACTTCCCTCCTGTAACAGAGGAAGAAGCCTCTGCACTCCTATCCTTGGCTCATCTCACAACCTGCCTACTTGACCCTATTCTTTCACGACTTATTCCCTCTCTCTGCTTCACTAACCCCTACCCTAACTCATCTCTTTAACCAATCTCTCACCGCTGGCACATTTCCTGACACATTCAAGCATGCGTCAATCATACCAATCCTAAAAAAGCCCTCACTTGACCCCTCCACCCCTTCTAACTATCCTACCGGTCTCCTTACGTCCCTTTACTTCAAAATTATTGGAACGACTGGTCTACAATCGGCTAACTGAATTTCTCACAACTAACTCCTTACTTGATCCACTACAATCTGGTTTCCGCCCTAAACGCTCAACAGAAACCGCTAAAGTAACAAATGACCTGTTATCAGCTAAAGCAAAAGGCCATACTTACTAATTCTTCTTGACCTGTCCGCAGCTTTTGACACAGTTGACCATCCTCTCCTCCTAAAAATACTACATTCATTTGGCATCTGAGACACAGCCCTCTCCTGGTTTGCACTATATCTGTCAAACCACTCGTTTTCAGTTTCCTTTAACAACATATCTTGTGATCCTATGCCTCTCTCAGTTGGAGTACTGCAAGGCTCGTCTTGGGCCCCTTGCTTTTCTCTTTTTATACTTCCTGCCTTGGAAAACTTATAGCCTCCTTTGGATTCTAGTACCACTTATATGCTGATGATACCCAAATCTATCTTTCCTCTCCCGATATCTCTCCCTCTTCACTCAACCAGATTTCTGACTGCCTCTCTGCAATTTCCTCTTGGATGTCTTCACACTACCTCCAACTCAATCTGTCCAAAACTGAGCTGCTTCTTACCCCCCCCCCTCTTCGAGACATCTAACACCTGACATTTCTCTGACTCTATTCTCAACACCTCACCCCAGGTCCGCTGTCTTGGGGTCACACTAGACTCACAACTCAAATTCAACCCACATATACAAGCGCTTACCAAATCCTGCCATTCACACCTACGCAACATTTCCAGAATTCGTCCCTTCCTTACTCAAAAAACTTCAAAAATACTTATTCATTCCCTCATTTTGTCACGCATTGATTATTGCAATCTACTCCTAAAATGGCCTTCCAAAACACTGCCTCTCCTCCCTCCAATCTATTATGAATGCTTCTGCTAGACTCATCCACCTAAGTCGCCAATCTACATCAGCTGCTCCGCTCTGCCAGTCTGTACAGTGGCTCCCTATAAACTCCAGAATACAATTTAAAGTGTTAACCCTAACTTACAAAGCACTCCACAGTCTAACTCCCAACTATATTTCCTCTCTCATCGTGAAATATTCCCCAACCTGTCCTCTTCGATCAACCTCTACACTCCTG
The DNA here is from genome assembly GCF_027579735.1 of Bombina bombina. Classification (NCBI taxonomy): domain Eukaryota; kingdom Metazoa; phylum Chordata; class Amphibia; order Anura; family Bombinatoridae; genus Bombina; species Bombina bombina. The sequence goes on from NC_069503.1 coordinate 464,967,417, forward strand.
TTATCTCTACGTCCCACTCCCGCCTCCAAGACTTTGCACGTGCTGCTCCTGTCCTCTGGAACTCTCTACCCCGCTCCATAAGACTGTCTCCAACCTTGTATAGCTTCAGACGCTCCATGAAAACTCACCTATTCAGAGAGGCTTACCATCTCTCCTCCATCCCGCATCCGAACCAAGCTAATACATGTACATGAACTGCCTGACTCACTGCTGCAACTACAACCGATGTAACAAGCTACCCCAACCTTATGTCTCTGCACCCTAAACCTATAGACTGTGAGCTCTCCAGAGCAGGGCCCTCTTCCTCCTGTACTAGATTTGTTTAGTTTTGTTATGTTTTGTATTTTATCACAAATCTTTGTCATTGTATACCTCTATCACTGTACCCAGCGCTACGGAATTTGGCGACGCTTTACAAATAAATGATAATAATAATAATAATAACTTTGAAAATTGCCAGAAACAAAATCTACTACTCATTTGAAGTTCAGACTAAGGGATACATGTATTAAATGTTAAGCGGACATGATTTGCTATAGCGAATCATGTCCGCTTGACATCGCTAAATGCTGACTGCATTGTTTCTTGTACAATGCCACCCCCTGCTCACTGGTGGCCAATCGACCGCTAGCAGGGGCAGTCAATCATCCCAATTGTATGCGATTGGGCGGATTGCTGTGCCGTCGACTCAGAGCAGGCGGACGAGTTAAGGAGCAGCAATCTTAAGACCGCTTCTTAACTTCCATTTCAGGCAAACCTGAAACGATGGGACTCCGAAGCAGCATCCGCTGCTACGTATATGGAGCCCATAGTGCTATCGCATTGTCTTTTTATCATACATCTGTTAATTAAGCAAATCTGTATTTAGTAGTGGTAGCAGATAACAATTAGGAGCTGTCATGTATTAGATGTAATTGATCATCTCTGCTAGCTGTACGTAGTGTACTGGAAATCTCAAGGCATACAGTCTGTCTGTGAGCTGGATCCTGTGTGAACTGGTATTGGAAGCATCAGAGCTACATCATAGTGATAAGATTGATGCTACTAAGCCTTCAAACTGCACAAAAACTGAGCAGCTCAGGTAGTGTAACACCGCACAAATAACAGACAGCTGTTAAATTCAATGGCAGAGTAAAGAACATAATGACAGTATTACCGACAAACATCTATATGTAGCATTCACTGCAATAACAGGATAAGGGATAATAAACACCAGAAATGTTATTGTTTAAAAAGATAGATAATCCCTTAATTTACCATTCCCCAGTGTTGCATAACCAACACAGTTATAGAATAATACTTTTTACCTCTGTAATTACCTTGTATCTAAGTTTCTGCAGACTGCCTCCTTATCTCAGATCTTTTGACAGACTTGCATTTCAGGCAATTAGTGCTGACTCTTAAATAACTCCACATGCATGAATGCATTGTTATTTATATGAAACACATGAACTAATGCCCTCTAGCTGCAAAAACTGTCAAATGCATTTAGATAAGAGACAGTCTTCAAGGGTTTAGAAATTAGCATTTGAGCCTACCTAGGTTTAGCTTTTAAAGGGACAGTCTACACCAGAATTTTTTTTATTTAAAAAGATAGATAATCCCTTTATTACACATTCCCTAGTTTTGCAAAACCAACACAGTTATATAAATACACTTTTTACCTCTGTGATTACCTTGTATCTAAGCTTCTGCAGACTGCCCCTTATTTCAGTTCTTTTGACAGACATCCATTTTAGCAAATCAGAGCTGGCTCACTGGAACTTCACGTGCGTGAGCACAGTGTTATCTATATGACACACATGAACTAACACCATCTAGTGGTGAAAAACTGTCAAAATGCCCTGAGATAAGAGGCGGCTTTCAAGGGCTTTACCTTTGAACTAAGAATACCAAAAGAACAAAGCACAATTGGTGATAAAAGTAAATTGTAAAATTGTTTAAAATTACATTCTCTATCTGAATCATGAAAGTTTATTTTGGACTAGACTGTCCCTTTAACTAAGAATACCAAGAAAACAAAGCAAATGTGATGTTAAAAGTAAATTAGAAAGTTGTTTAAAATGACATGCCCTATCTGAATCATGAAAGTTTAATTTGGACTTTACTATCCTTTTAAATAAAACAAAATAAAAACAAAATATGCAGGAAGAGGACAATTCGTATAAGTCTACTATAATTTACAGAAGGATAGATTGTATCTTCAGATCTAACCTTCCTGTATGAGGTGATAAGCAAACCAGCATCATTTTTTATTACGAGAACTTCCTTCTATTATGTTTAAGAAAAAAACAACAACAAATCACACACATTCTTTAATGAGTTTCCCTAGGGTTCCTAAAGCACACAATTCTGTTTTATATATAAATGCCGTGCCTCTGCCCCTGATACATTTCTTTTCCCCCTTAGCATGTAAGCCTATGAGCCAGCTGTTTTGTAGATCACATTCATGAGAGGTGATTTACAGAAGTGCAACTTTAGGCATTTGTCTCCTGTAAATGATATCTTTGCATATTATTCCTATGTTTATAGCGCTGCACAACTGATAATAATAATCTGAAAACACCCATAGTAAATGTCTGTTACAAAATTAGACAGTTCTTTTGTAAAAACTTATATATTATGGTTATATTGCTGGGCAAGAAAGTGGTATATTTATATAGTTTAGGGAGCATTAAATAAATGTAAATGCTATTCAGGTACAAATCCCCAAATCCAGAATATTCTGAAATCCAAGACTTTTTTTTAATTAATACTTTATTAAAAAATAAATACAATTAGTAAAAATGACCATTTTCCCTCCCAGTAAGTCACAATTGTTGTTTACACTTAGTCCTACCCCCTCTCCTTGCTGTCCTATTTAAAGGACCATTAAATACATTAAAATAGCATAATCAACATATGCACAATAGAAAGTCACTGCAATAACACTTACTCTGAATTTAAAATTAACTATAGGTTTTTTTTTCTGACAGATTTAAAAATGTACTTCAATTTGCTCTTTGTTTTATGTGACAGCCACCAGCCAATCACAGACTAATATAGATATACGCTGAACTCTTGCACATGGTCAGTAGTAGCTGGTGCCTCAGAAGGTGTGCCTATAGAAATACTGTACAATTTGATCATGGATGAAAATTAGAGGGTCTCTTAAAGGGACTGTAAAGTTGAAATTAAACTTATGATTCAGATAGAGCATGCAATTTTAAACAACTTTCCAATTTACTTCTGTTATAAATTTGCTTTGTTCTCTTGGTATCTTTTTTTGTGGAGTAAAACTAGGTAGGCTCATAAGAGCTCAGGAGTGTGCACGTGTCTTTAGTACTCTATGGCAGCAGTGTTTTCCAACATTGTATAACAAACTACAAATTTTGTTCAAAAAAAGATACCAAGAAACGAAACAAACTTGATAACAGAAGTTACTTTCCCTTTAAAACCGCATTCTGTATCTGAATCTTGAAAGGTTCATTTTGACTGTGGTGTTTCTTTAAAAAACAAAAAAAACAAATGACGTTCCCCAACAATTTTGATAAAGGGTTTTATACCTGTAACATGTTTTGTTATTGATTTATTAATTAAACACAGATTAGCGAGGTACAGGCTATATTACTCAATTGCCAGCAGGACAAAGTTTAATGAGCAAATATAAAAAATGTGCCTATTACTGAGTGATGCAGAGATTCCTTTACAAGGGTGTGCGCCTGCTTTGGCAATGAAGTGGGTGGTATGTTGTGGCATTGGCTGCACCACTCTGTGCTGCATACTGAAATGTAGTGGATTCTGTGTTCATATAAACTTATATGGGGGCACCTGTAATATATCTACAATCTGAGATTTTTCAGTTTACTGTCTCTTTAACTCCACTGCAACAAAAGTGGATGCATCTAAAAATAGTGACAATAATAAATTGGTGCATCTAAAGCTCTGTATGTTTATTATACTGCCCCCTCCTGTCAGTTTACTGATTTACCTCATCTAAAGCTCTGTATGTTTATTATACTGCCCCCTCCTGTCAGATTACTGATTTACCTCATCTAAAGATCTGTATGTTTATTATACTGCCCCCTCCTGTCAGATTACTGATTTACCTCATCTAAAGATCTGTATGTTTATTATACTGCCCCCTCCTGTCAGATTACTGATTTACCTCATCTAAAGCTCTGTATGTTTATTATACTGCCCCCTCCTGTCAGATTACTGATTTACCTCATCTAAATCTCTGTATGTTTATTATACTGCCCCCTCCTGACAAATTACTGATTTACCTCATCTAAAGCTCTGTATGTTTATTATACTGCCCCCTCCTGTCAGATTACTGATTTAACTCATCTAAAGTTCTGTATGTGTATTATACTGCCCTCTCCTGTCAGATTACTGATTTACCTAATCTAAAGCTCTGTATGTTTATTATACTGCCCCCTCCTGACAAATTACTGATTTACCTCATCTAAAGCTCTGTATGTTTATTATACTGCCCCCTCCTGTCAGATTACTGATTTACCTCAGCTAAAGCTCTGTATGTTTATTATACTGCCCCCTTCTGTCAGATTACTGATTTACCTCAGCTAAAGCTCTGTATGTTTATTATACTGCGCCCTCCTGTCAGATTACTGTTTTACCTCATCTAAAGTTCTATATGTTTATTATACTGCCCCCTCCTGTCAGATTACTGATTTACATCATCTAAATCTCTGTATGTTTATTATACTGCCCCCTCCTGTCAGATTATGATTTACCTCATCTAAAGCTCTGTATGTGTATTATACTTCCCCCTCCTGTCAGATTACCGATTTATCTAATCAAAATCTCTGTATGTTTATTATACTGCCCCCTCCTGTCAGATTATGATTTACCTAATCTAAAGCTCTGTATGTTTATTATACTGCCCCCTCCTGCCAGATTATGATTTACCTCATCTAAAGCTCTGTATGTTTATTATACTGCCCCCTCCTGTCAGATTACTGATTTACCTCATCTAAATCTCTGTATGTGTATTATACTGCCCCCTCCTGTCAGATTACTGATTTACCTCATCTAAAGATCTGTATGTTTATTATACTGCCCCCTCCTGTCAGATTACTGATTTTCCTCATCTAAGCTCTGTATGTTTATTATACTGCCCCTCCTGTCAGATTACTGATTTACCTCATTTAAAGCTCTGTATGTTTATTATACTGCCCCCTCCTGTCAGATTACCGATTTATCTCATCAACATCTTTGTATGTTTATTATACTGCCCCTCCTGTCAGATTACTGATTTACCTCAGCTAAAGCTCTGTATGTTTATTATACTGCCCCCTCCTGTTAGATTACGGATTTATCTCATCAAAATCTCTGTATGTTTATTATACTGCCCCCTCCTGTCAGATTACTGATTTGCCTCATCTAAAGCTGTATGTTAAATTTATTATACTGCCCCCTCCTGTCAGATTACTGATTTACCTCAGCTAAAGCTCTGTATGTTTATTATACTGCCCCTTCTGTCAGATTACTGATTTACCTTATCTAAAGCTCTGTATATTTATTATACTGCCCCTCCTGTCAGATTACTGATTTACCTCAGCTAAAGCTCTGTATGTTTATTATACTGCCCCCTCCTGTCAGATTACTGATTTACCTCAGCTAAAGCTCTGTATGTTTATTATACTGCCCCCTCCTGTCAGATTACCGATTTACCTCAGCTAAAGCTCTGTATGTTTATTATACTGCCCCCTCCTGTCAGATTACTGATTTACCTCAGCTAAAGCTCTGTATGTTTATTATACTACCCCCTCCTGTCAGATTACCGATTTACCTCAGCTAAAGCTTTGTATGTTTATTATACTGCCCCCTCCTGTCAGATTACTGATTTACCTCATCTAAATCTCAGTATGTTTATTATACTGCCCCCTCCTGTCAGATTACTGATTTACCTCATCTAAAGCTCTGTATGTTTATTATACTGCCCCCTCCTGTCAGATTACTGATTTACCTCAGCTAAAGCTCTGTATGTTTATTATACTGCCCCCTCCTGTCAGATTACTGATTTACCTCAGCTAAAGCTCTGTATGTTTATTATCATGCCACCTCCTGTCAGATTACTGATTTACCTAATCTAAATCTCTGTATGTTTATTATACTACCCCCTCCTGTCAGATTACTGATTTACCTCAGCTTAATCTCTGTATGTTTATTATAATGCCCCCTCCTGTCAGATTACTGATTTACATCATCTAAAGTTCTGTATGTTTATTATACTGCCCCCTCCTGTCAGATTACTTATTTACCTCAGCTAAAGCTCTGTATGTTTATTATACTGCCCCCTCCTGTCAGATTACTGATTTACCTCAGCTAAAGCTCTGTATGTTTATTATACTGCCCCCTCCTGTCAGATTACCGATTTACCTCATCTAAAGATCTGTATGTTTATTATACTGCCCCCTCCTGTCAGATTACCGATTTACCTCAGCTAAAGCTCTGTATGTTTATTATTCTGCCCCCTCCTGTCAGATTACTGATTTACCTCAGCTAAAGCTCTGTATGTTTATTATACTGCCCCCTCCTGTCAGATTACTGATTTACCTCATCTAAAGCTCTGTATGTTTATTATACTGCCCCCTCCTGTCAGATTACTGATTTACATCATCTAAAGTTCTGTATGTTTATTATACTGCCCCCTCCTGTCAGATTACTTATTTACCTCAGCTAAATCTCTGTATGTTTATTATAATGCCCCCTCCTGTCAGATTACTGATTTACATCATCTAAAGTTCTGTATGTTTATTATACTGCCCCCTCCTGTCAGATTACTGATTTACCTCATCTAAAGCTCTGTGTGTGTATTATACTGCCCTCTCCTGTCAGATTACTGATTTACCTCAACAAAAGCTCTGCATGTTTATTATACTGCCCCTTCTGTCAGATTACTTATTTACCTCATCTAAATCTCTGTATGTTTATTATACTGCCCCCTCCTGTCAGATTACTGATTTACCTCATCTAAATCTCTGTATGTTTATTATAATGCCCCCTCCTGTCAGATTATTGATTTACATCATCTAAAGTTCTGTATGTTTATTATACTGCCCCCTCCTGTCAGATTACTTATTTACCTCAGCTAAAGCTCTGTATGTTTATTATACTGCCCCCTCCTGTCAGATTACTGATTTACCTCAGCTAAAGCTCTGTATGTTTATTATACTGCCCCCTCCTGTCAGATTACTGATTTACCTCATCTAAAGATCTGTATGTTTATTATACTGCCCCCTCCTGTAAGATTACCGATTTACCTCAGCTAAAGCTCTGTATGTTTATTATACTGCCCCCTCCTGTCAGATTACTGATTTACCTCAGCTAAAGCTCTGTATGTTTATTATACTGCCCCCTCCTGTCAGATTACTGATTTACCTCATCTAAAGCTCTGTATGTTTATTATACTGCCCCCTCCTGTCAGATTACTGATTTACCTCAGCTAAATCTCTGTATGTTTATTATAATGTGTGGTGGGTATACTCAAAGCGCCAACGAGTACCTATTAGCCTGGGAGAGGTGAAACCTAGCTAACACCTAAAAGAACTAAGATAGTGGAAGGAGTCCCAGGCGCCAACTGACGGAGGCTAGGTGTACTGAAGGATGTTTAATATAAATTTATTACAATCAATATAAAATCAATATAAAATCAGTTAATACATATTCTCATGGATGGTTAGTGACAGAAAATGCAATACAATCGACTTTAAAACATTAAAACTTGATAACACAGTTAAAACACAAATAAAGATTTCAGTTGGTACAAATATATGTACCAGCTTATATAGTCCTTGTGTAGCAAGGCGTTCAGCTTATATGGTCTACTCCAATTCGATCTGGTGAGACCAAAACTAAATTGTGATAAAATAATAAGTGACAAAATAATAAGTGTCTTCAGGTTAAAAGGTGGTCAAAAAAATTGTTCAAAAATATTCAAAAAATTATAATATTCCAAAAAATTGTATGTGTGGATTCTGGTGCTCCTGTTGAAATCGAAAAAGATGTGGATTGAAGAAGGTGAAAAAAGAAAAAGGAATAAAAAAGCTTTCTGGTGTTGAAGTGAAATAATATAATTCCCCAAAAAATAACAATGTAATAGTCTGTTCGCAAAAATATATAAAAACAGTTTGTTGTGTAAAAGTCAAAAAATGTAATGTAATATATATCCAAGTTAAAGACGAATTGGGAGAAACTGGATTGCTGGCTTCTTAGTGCAGCGTGATGCGAAATTGAGACAACGGTCTCAAATAATAGTGAAGGAAAAAAACTCCAAAATGTATAAAGGTAAAACGTCAATCAAACCTGTGAAAAAAGCAAATGACAGCAATGTGCAGAAAATCAAAAATAATCAGCTAAGATTGAAATCTAACTCACCAGTACTGGTCTACGCGTTTCGGCCTCATATAGGCCTTTCTCAAGACTGGTTTTACATGCTTACTGGTGGTCTTTTATAGCGTTCGCGCTATGGGGACCCGGATGTAGGAGATTACTCATCACTTCCGGTTTAGTATCAAGTTACGATAATTAAATTGAATACTTTCTAAAGTATAATGTTTTTTACTTTACATTAAGAACCTTTCTTGTCATACTTGTCTAAATGTTGTAGTAATCCGTTAGTGGATATTGTATGTCCACTATGTACAGCTTAGCCTCCGTTCGGGCAGTGACGTCACTTCCGGTTGGCGTGAGACTGCCTTAGTATGCAGTGTATTCTAATGTTTATACCTATCAACAGGGGCATCTAGTTTGTGCTCTCCACGTTTAGTGATCATCAGAGTTATAAATTGTAAAATTTGAGGTCGGTGATACAAATATTTTTTACGATCTAATTCTGCTTATCCGATTGGTCATGACGTCACTCATGGCCCTTGCGTTAATAATTGTGCTCTCGTCAGAAAATCCTTGTTATATAAAAGACAGGGAATTGGTCCTTTACTATGGATCGCTAAGGGATGTGTGATATGATAACAGAGAGGGAATTGGTCCTTTACTATGGATCGCTAGGGGAAAAGATTTTTTGTAAGAACCTATATATAACGTTAAGGTACATGTTAATAATACTAACCATATCTCTATGTCCCTGTATGATATGGTGTATACAGGAGGTGTATTATTGTTATTATTGGTGATAGCAATCGAGGGGATAAATGTATATCTATCCCTACAGTATTGTTGTTAGGGTTAGATTAGGAGGAGACAGAGAATTGTGCCTTTTATGTGAGAAAATATGTGCCATTAGAAGAACAGATAATATTATTTGATGTCCTAAATTTATTAAATATTAAATATCTGATGTTACTATGACTCAGGAGATCGCCCACTATCATCATCTATTTGTCTAAATTCAAAGGATTTTGGATTTCTTAATCCAACCTTGCAGTACCGGTCTTCAGTGCTTATAAAATATAGATGAAGGATCTGTGCCAGTGGTTGTGGAAATAAATGGTAATATAGTCACTATTGGTCATATAATCATATCGGTGTATTCGTAACCAATAGTTATGATGATCTACATAACTCATAGTTATGTCACACTAGTCGTCTTACTTGCCTCACTTATAAGACAAGACAGAGGTTAAGTTCATCAATCCCTAAATGGAGGGGACCTATAGCCTTGTAATCCTTTTAACCTCGAGGTAGGTTTCACTTGTATACTCTCGTATTTGGCTTCCTTAATTATTTAGTGAAGGGATCCGATAGTGTAATTTCCCTTTGATCTACAAATTTTGAATTTTGAGCTTGTGTGTTTCTAAGGTTGTGGACATAGTCGACATATTAGGGACACTGTGGATGAGGGGTAAAATGATTGTCGAGGAAGAAGACGTTGGTGACAATGAACATGGGGTTAGGAGTACTCCCATTTCAATATATACAAGTCCAGTTTCATGAAACCTAAAATGTTTTTTAAAATGGTTTTAGTGTGCTTATTACTCACTATAATGTATGTGAGTTGATTCAATTGAAGCTAAATCTGGGCTATCAGTATTATGCTATAACATATCAGAGCCGGGATACTGAGATTTCTCGGATTTCGGCAAGAGTACATCAGCCTTATATTCCATTTTTGATGGTTCAGTCCTTTTAATAATATAGTGGGTCTGAAAGGATAAGATGACATTGGACTTCATTCATGACGGTTCACTTCGTCTGGTATTTTTTTTTTTTTAAATTACAGGAGAATCAGACATACATATATATATATATATATATATATATATATATATATATATATATATATATATATATATATATATATATATATATATATGAAATATATATAAAAGAATTCCAAGCCATTTTTTATCTTATGGCTATTCCTTATGGGTGTCAGCTGATATTAAGTAGATGGGAGAGGTCCTCCTTGTTGTTTAATCCTTTTGGGAAAAGGCAGTCGAGGTTGAAAATCCATTTGGATTCCATGATGCGTATTTTGTTTGTATAGTCTCCGCCTCTCCAGCTTCTTGTGACTTTCTCTATGCCCATAAATGATAGGTCTTTTATATTTCCTTGATGTTTGATTGAGAAGTGGCGATAGAGTGCTGTGTCCATATTTAGTTTTTCAATGAAAAGTAAATGCTCCCGGATTCTGTCCCTTAGGGTCCGAGAGGTCTGACCCACATACTGCAGTCCACAGGTGCATTGCAGCAGGTAAATCACTCCGCTGTCTCGGCATCTAATCAGGTCACGGATTTTATATTTTTCTTTCGTATGATGGCAACCGAAAGTTGAAGATTTAATGCCATGCTTGCACGCTTTGCATGATGGGCAGGGGAAAAAACCATTTATCTCTTTTCCAAAAACATCCTTGACACCTAATGCCTTCTTTCTCTGTAGACTAGGGGCTAGTTTACTTTCTCCAACATAGGTGTGTCCGGTCCACGGCGTCATCCTTACTTGTGGGATATTCTCTTCCCCAACAGGAAATGGCAAAGAGCCCAGCAAAGCTGGTCACATGATCCCTCCTAGGCTCCGCCTACCCCAGTCATTCTCTTTGCCGTTGTACAGGCAACATCTCCACGGAGATGGCTTAGAGTTTTTTAGTGTTTAACTGTAGTTTTTATTATTCAATCAAGAGTTTGTTATTTTGAAATAGTGCTGGTATGTACTATTTACTCAGAAACAGAAAAGAGATGAAGATTTCTGTTTGTATGAGGAAAATGATTTTAGCAACCGTAACTAAAATCCATGGCTGTTCCACACAGGACTGTTGAGAGCAATTAACTTCAGTTGGGGGAACAGTGTGCAGTCTCTTGCTGCTTGAGGTATGACACATTCTAACAAGACGATGTAATGCTGGAAGCTGTCATTTTCCCTATGGGATCCGGTAAGCCATGTTTATTACGATCATAAATAAGGGCTTCACAAGGGCTTATTAAGACTGTAGACTGTTTCTGGGCTAAATCGATTCATTATTAACACATATTTAGCCTTGAGGAATCATTTTATCTGGGTATTTTGATATAATAATATCGGCAGGCACTGTATTAGACACCTTATTCCTTAGGGGCTTTCCCAAAGCTTAAGCAGAGCCTCATTTTCGCGCCGGTGTGGCGCACTTGTTTTTGAGAGGCATGGCATGCAGTCGCATGTGAGAGGAGCTCTGATACTTAGAAAAGACTTTCTGAAGGCGTCATTTGGTATCGTATTCCCCTTTGGGCTTGGTTGGGTCTCAGCAAAGCAGATACCAGGGACTGTAAAGGGGTTAAAGTTTAAAACGGCTCCGGTTCCGTTATTTTAAGGGTTAAAGCTTCCAAATTTGGTGTGCAATACTTTTAAGGCTTTAAGACACTGTGGTGAAAATTTGGTGAATTTTGAACAATTCCTTCATGTTTTTTCGCAATTGCAGTAATAAAGTGTGTTCAGTTTAAAATTTAAAGTGACAGTAACGGTTTTATTTTAAAACGTTTTTGTACTTTGTTATCAAGTTTATGCCTGTTTAACATGTCTGAACTACCAGATAGACTGTGTTCTGAATGTGGGGAAGCCAGAATTCCTATTCATTTAAATAAATGTGATTTATGTGATAATGACAATGATGCCCAAGATGATTCCTCAAGTGAGGGGAGTAAGCATGGTACTGCATCATTCCCTCCTTCGTCTACACGAGTCTTGCCCACTCAGGAGGCCCCTAGTACATCTAGCGCGCCAATACTCCTTACTATGCAACAATTAACGGCTGTAATGGATAATTCTGTCAAAAACATTTTAGCCAAAATGAACCCTTGTCAGCGTAAGCGTGGCTGCTCTGTTTTAGATACTGAAGAGCATGACGACGCTGATATTAATATCTCTGAAGGGCCCCTAACCCAGTCTGATGGGGCCAGGGAGGTTTTGTCTGAGGGAGAAATTACTGATTCAGGGAACATTTCTCAACAGGCTGAACCTGATGTGATTGCATTTAAATTTACGTTGGAACATCTCCGCATTCTGCTTAAGGAGGTATTATCCACTCTGGATGATTGTGAAAAGTTGGTCATCCCAGAGAAACTATGTAAAATGGACAAGTTCCTAGAGGTGCCGGGGCTCCCAGAAGCTTTTCCTATACCCAAGCGGGTGGCGGACATTGTTAATAAAGAATGGGAAAGGCCCGGTATTCCTTTCGTCCCTCCCCCCATATTTAAAAAATTGTTTCCTATGGTCGACCCCAGAAAGGACTTATGGCAGACAGTCCCCAAGGTCGAGGGAGCGGTTTCCACTTTAAACAAACGCACCACTATACCCATAGAGGATAGTTGTGCTTTCAAAGATCCTATGGATAAAAAATTAGAAGGTTTGCTTAAAAAGATGTTTGTTCAGCAGGGTTACCTTCTACAACCAATTTCAGGCATTGTCCCTGTCGCTACAGCCGCATGTTTCTGGTTCGATGAGCTGATAAAGACGCTCGATAGTGATTCTCCTCCTTATGAGGAGATTATGGACAGAATCAATGCTCTCAAATTGGCTAATTCTTTCACCCTAGACGCCACTTTGCAATTGGCTAGGTTAGCGGCTAAGAATTCTGGGTTTGCTATTGTGGCGCGCAGAGCGCTTTGGTTGAAATCTTGGTCGGCTGATGCGTCTTCCAAGAACAAGCTACTAAACATTCCTTTCAAGGGGAAAACGCTGTTTGGCCCTGACTTGAAAGAGATTATCTCTGATATCACTGGGGGTAAGGGCCACGCCCTTCCTCAGGATCGGCCTTTCAAGGCAAAAAATAGACCTAATTTTCGTCCCTTTCGTAAAAACGGACCAGCCCAAAGTGCTACGTCCTCTAAGCAAGAGGGTAATACTTCTCAAGCCAAGCCAGCTTGGAGACCAATGCAAGGCTGGAACAAGGGAAAGCAGGCCAAGAAACCTGCCACTGCTACCAAGACAGCATGAAATGTTGGCCCCCGATCCGGGACCGGATCTGGTGGGGGGCAGACTCTCTCTCTTCGCTCAGGCTTGGGCAAGAGATGTTCTGGATCCTTGGGCGCTAGAAATAGTCTCCCAAGGTTATCTTCTGGAATTCAAGGGACTTCCCCCAAGGGGGAGGTTCCACAGGTCTCAGTTGTCTTCAGACCACATAAAAAGACAGGCGTTCTTACATTGTGTAGAAGACCTGTTAAAAATGGGAGTGATTCATCCAGTTCCATTAAGAGAACAAGGGATGGGGTTCTACTCCAATCTGTTCATAGTTCCCAAAAAAGAGGGAACGTTCAGACCAATCTTAGATCTCAAGATCTTAAACAAGTTTCTCAAGGTTCCATCGTTCAAGATGGAAACCATTCGAACTATTCTTCCTTCCATCCAGGAAGGTCAATTCATGACCACGGTGGATTTAAAGGATGCGTATCTACATATTCCTATCCACAAGGAACATCATCGGTTCCTAAGGTTCGCATTCCTGGACAAACATTACCAGTTCGTGGCGCTTCCTTTCGGATTAGCCACTGCTCCAAGGATTTTCACAAAGGTACTAGGGTCCCTTCTAGCTGTGCTACGACCAAGGGGCGTTGCGGTAGTACCTTACTTGGACGACATTCTGATTCAAGCGTCGTCCCTTCCTCAAGCAAAGGCTCACACGGACATCGTCCTGGCCTTTCTCAGATCTCACGGATGGAAAGTGAACGTGGAAAAGAGTTCTCTATCCCCGTCAACAAGGGTTCCCTTCTTGGGAACAATTATAGACTCCTTAGAAATGAGGATTTTTCTGACAGAGGTCAGAAAAACAAAACTTCTAGACTCTTGTCGGATACTTCATTCCGTTCCTCTTCCTTCCATAGCTCAGTGCATGGAAGTGATCGGGTTGATGGTAGCGGCAATGGACATAGTTCCTTTTGCGCGCATTCATCTAAGACCATTACAACTGTGCATGCTCAGTCAGTGGAATGGGGACTATACAGACTTGTCTCCGAAGATACAAGTAAATCAGAGGACCAGAGACTCACTCCGTTGGTGGCTGTCCCTGGACAACCTGTCACAAGGGATGACATTCCGCAGACCAGAGTGGGTCATTGTCACGACCGACGCCAGTCTGATGGGCTGGGGCGCGGTCTGGGGATCCCTGAAAGCTCAGGGTCTTTGGTCTCGGGAAGAATCTCTTCTACCGATAAATATTCTGGAACTGAGAGCGATATTCAATGCTCTCAAGGCTTGGCCTCAGCTAGCGAGGACCAAGTTCATACGGTTTCAATCAGACAACATGACAACTGTTGCGTACATCAACCATCAGGGGGGAACAAGGAGTTCCCTAGCGATGGAAGAAGTGACCAAAATCATTCTATGGGCAGAGTCTCACTCCTGCCACCTGTCTGCTATCCACATCCCAGGAGTGGAAAATTGGGAAGCGGATTTTCTGAGTCGTCAGACATTGCATCCGGGGGAGTGGGAACTCCATCCGGAAATCTTTGCCCAAGTCACTCACCTGTGGGGCATTCCAGACATGGATCTGATGGCCTCTCGTCAGAACTTCAAAGTTCCTTGCTACGGGGCCAGATCCAGGGATCCCAAGGCGGCTCTAGTGGATGCACTAGTAGCACCTTGGACCTTCAAACTAGCTTATGTGTTCCCGCCATTTCCTCTCATCCCCAGGCTGGTAGCCAGGATCAATCAGGAGAGGGCGTCGGTGATCTTGATAGCTCCTGCGTGGCCACGCAGGACTTGGTATGCAGATCTGGTGAATATGTCATCGGCTCCACCTTGGAAGCTACCTTTGAGACGAGACCTTCTTGTTCAGGGTCCGTTCGAACATCCGAATCTGGTTTCACTCCAGCTGACTGCTTGGAGATTGAACGCTTGATTTTATCGAAGCGAGGATTCTCAGATTCTGTTATCGATACTCTTGTTCAGGCCAGAAAGCCTGTAACTAGAAAGATTTACCACAAAATTTGGAAAAAATATATCTGTTGGTGTGAATCTAAAGGATTCCCTTGGGACAAGGTTAAGATTCCTAGGATTCTATCCTTCCTTCAAGAAGGATTGGAAAAGGATTATCTGCAAGTTCCCTGAAGGGACAGATTTCTGCCTTGTCGGTGTTACTTCACAAAAAGCTGGCAGCTGTGCCAGATGTTCAAGCCTTTGTTCAGGCTCTGGTTAGAATCAAGCCTGTTTACAAACCTTTGACTCCTCCTTGGAGTCTCAATTTAGTTCTTTCAGTTCTTCAGGGGGTTCCGTTTGAACCCTTACATTCCGTTGATATTAAGTTATTATCTTGGAAAGTTTTGTTTTTAGTTGCAATTTCTTCTGCTAGAAGAGTTTCAGAATTATCTGCTCTGCAGTGTTCTCCTCCTTATCTGGTGTTCCATGCAGATAAGGTGGTTTTACGTACTAAACCTGGTTTTCTTCCAAAAGTTGTTTCTAACAAAAACATTAACCAGGAGATTATCGTACCTTCTCTGTGTCCGAAACCAGTTTCAAAGAAGGAACGTTTGTTGCACAATTTGGATGTTGTTCGCGCTCTAAAATTCTATTTAGATGCTACAAAGGATTTTAGACAAACATCTTCCTTGTTTGTTGTTTATTCAGGTAAAAGGAGAGGTCAAAAAGCAACTTCTACCTCTCTCTCTTTTTGGATTAAAAGCATCATCAGATTGGCTTACGAGACTGCCGGACGGCAGCCTCCCGAAAGAATCACAGCTCATTCCACTAGGGCTGTGGCTTCCACATGGGCCTTCAAGAACGAGGCTTCTGTTGATCAGATATGTAGGGCAGCGACTTGGTCTTCACTGCACACTTTTACCAAATTTTACAAGTTTGATACTTTTGCTTCTTCTGAGGCTATTTTTGGGAGAAAGGTTTTTGCAAGCCGTGGTGCCTTCCATTTAGGTGACCTGATTTGCTCCCTCCCTTCATCCGTGTCCTAAAGCTTTGGTATTGGTTCCCACAAGTAAGGATGACGCCGTGGACCGGACACACCTATGTTGGAGAAAACAGAATTTATGTTTACCTGATAAATTTCTTTCTCCAACGGTGTGTCCGGTCCACGGCCCGCCCTGGTTTTTTAATCAGGTCTGATAATTTATTTTCTTTAACTACAGTCACCACGGTACCATATGGTTTCTCCTATGCAAATATTCCTCCTTAACGTCGGTCGAATGACTGGGGTAGGCGGAGCCTAGGAGGGATCATGTGACCAGCTTTGCTGGGCTCTTTGCCATTTCCTGTTGGGGAAGAGAATATCCCACAAGTAAGGATGACGCCGTGGACCGGACACACCGTTGGAGAAAGAAATTTATCAGGTAAACATAAATTCTGTTTTTCAGGTTCTTCGTCTTCCTATAGATGAATCTTGGTTTGGAAGGAAGATTCTCGCTAATGATGTCATCATCCTTCAGAAGTGGCCAATGTCTTTGAATTATCCTTTCAATGATTTTCTTATTTTCACTGTATTCGGTGATCATATTGATGTTAAGTGTCTTATCTTCTGGTGGTTTTTCTTTTCTTTTGTATGTCATCAACTCAGTTCTTTCAATGTGGCTGATTTCCTGCACTTTATGTTCCAATTCGTTCTTATTGTATCCTCGGTCTATAAATTTGTTCTTGATGAGTTCTGCCTGTTCCCATTTCTCATGGGTTGAGCAATTCTTCCTTATTCTCAATAGTTGTCCTGTCGGGATGTTATCTTTCCAGGACTTGTGATGGCAACTCATTCTGTGGATAAAATTGTTGCTATCCACTTTTTTAAAGAATGTGGAAGTTTCTATTTTGTTTTGGACAATTTCAATCTTAAGATCCAAAAAGATCAATTCACTCCTACTCCAGATATATGTGAATTTCAGGTTTTCAGTGCTTCTATTCATCACTTCAAAGGTATAGTCCAAGTCTTCTTGTGTCCCCTTCCATATGATGATGATGTCGTCTATGTATCGGCGATAGAGGACCAGGTCCGCACTCGCTGGGCATGACTTCCAGAAGATGTGTTCCCACTTTCCCATATACAGGTCCCCATCGCCGTACCACATATCTGTCGGTAATACTTTCCTTCATTACAGAAGTAGTTGTGGCTCAGAATATATCGAATTCCCTCCAGAATGAACTCCTTTTGTTCTTCTTGAAGATCCTCGTCTTTATCCAAGAAGAATTCGACCGCTTTCACACCCTCTTCATGAGGGATGCACGTATATAGGGACGTGACGTCGCAGGTGGCCAGAATATATCCATCTTCCCAGGTTATTCCCTCTAAGAGGTTGAGTACCTGTGTCGAATCCTTCAGGTAGGAAGGTAACTGCCTCACATATTTTTGGAGGTTTAGATCAATATACTCAGATAGATTTGAGCTCAGGGATCCAATGCCGGAGATGATGGGTCTCCCTGGCGGTTTCTCCAGCGATTTGTGAATCTTCGGTAGGTGGTAGATGATGGGGGTTATCGGATGATTGATGTTGATATATTCATATTCTTTACTGTTAAGTATCCCTTGTTCCTTGGCTTGATCCAAGATTCTCGACAGTTCCTTTTTATACGTAGTTTCTGGATTTCCTGGCAGTCTCATGTAGGTATTTTCATCACCTAGAATACGTGCGTTTTCCAGGTCATAGTTTACTTTATCCATGATGACAATCCCCCCTCCCTTATCGGCAGGTTTGATCGTCAGGTTATGATTGTTTTCCAAATCCCTGATGGTTCTTATCTGTTTATTGGAGAGGTTCTGTCTCTTGATCTTCATCATCTTTATCCAAGAAGAATTCGACTGCTTTCACACCCTCTTCATGAGGGATGCACGTATATAGGGACGTGACGTCGCAGGTGGCCAGAAATATATCCATCTTCCCAGGTTATTCCCTCTAAGAGGTTGAGTACCTGTGTCGAATCCTTCAGGTAGGAAGGTAACTGCCTCACATATTTTGGAGGTTTAGATCAATATACTCAGATAGATTTGAGCTCAGGGATCCAATGCCGGAGATGATGGGTCTCCCTGGCGGTTTCTCCAGCGATTTGTGAATCTTCGGTAGGTGGTAGATGATGGGGGTTATCGGATGATTGATGTTGATATATTCATATTCTTTACTGTTAAGTATCCCTTGTTCCTTGGCTTGATCCAAGATTCTCGACAGTTCCTTTTTATACGTAGTTTCTGGATTTCCTGGCAGTCTCATGTAGGTATTTTCATCACCTAGAATACGTGCGTTTTCCAGTTATCCTTTCAGACCCACTATATTATTAAAGGACTGAACCATCAAAAATGGAATATAAGGCTGATGTACTCTTGCCGAAATCCGAGAAATCTCAGTATCCCGGCTCTGATATGTTATAGCATAATACTGATAGCCCAGATTTAGCTTCAATTGCATCAACTCACATACATTATAGTGAGTAATAAGCACACTAAAACCATTTTAAAAAACATTTTAGTTTCATGAAACTGGACTTGTATATATTGAAATGGGAGTACTCCTAACCCCATGTTCATTGTCACCAACGTCTTCTTCCTCGACAATCATTTTACCCCTCCATCCACAGTGTCCCTAATATGTCGACTATGTCCACAACCTTAGAAACACACAAGCTCAAAATTCAAAATTTGTAGATCAAAGGGAATTACACTATCGGATCCCTTCACTAAATAATTAAGGAAGCAAATACGAGAGTATACAAGTGAAACCCACCTCGAGGTTAAAAGGATTACAAGGCTATAGGTCCCCTCCATTTTGGGATTGATGAACTTAACCTCTGTCTTGTCTTATAAGGGAGGCAAGTAAGACGACTAGTGTGACTTAACTATGAGTTATGTAGATCATCATAACTATATGGTACGAATACACCGATATGATTATATGACCAATAGTGACTATATTACCATTTATTTCCACAACCACTGGCACAGATCCTTCATCTATATTTTATAAGCACTGAAGACCGGGTACTGCAAGGTTGGATTAAGAAATCCAAAATCATTGAATTTAGACAAATAGATGATGATAGTGGGCGATCTCCTGAGTCATAGTAAGATCAGATATTTAATATTTAATAAATTTAGGACATCAAATAATATTATCTGTTCTTCTAATGGCACATATTTTCTCACATAAAAGGCACAATTCTCTGTCTCCTCCTAATCTAACCCTAACAACAATACTGTAGGGATAGATATACATTTATCCCCTCGAGTGCTATCACCAATAATAACAATAATACACCTCCTGTATACACCATATCATACAGGGACATAGAGATATGGTTGGTATTATTAACATGTACCTTAACGTTATATATAGGTTCTTACAAAAAATCTTTTCCCCTAGCGATCCATAGTAAAGGACCAATTCCCTCTCTGTTATCATATCACACATCCCTTAGCGATCCATAGTAAAGGACCAATTCCCTGTCTTTTATATAAACAAGACGAGAGCACAATTATTAACGCAAGTGCCATGAGTGACGTCATGACCAATCGGATAAGCCAGAATTTAGATCGTAAAAAATATTTGTATACACCGACCTCAAATTTTACAATTTATAACTCTGATGATCACTAAACGTGGGGAGCACAAACTAGATGCCCCTGTTGATAGGTATAAACATTAGAATACACTGCATACTATGGCAGTCTCACGCCAACCGGAAGTGACGTCACTGCCCGAACGGAGGCTAAGCTGTACATAGTGGACATACAATATCCACTAACGGATTACTACAACATTTAGACAAGTATGACAAGAAAGGTTCTTAATGTAAAGTAAAAAACATTATACTTTAGAAAGTATTCAATTTAATTATCGTAACTTGATACTAACCGGAAGTGATGAGTAATCTCCTACATCCCGGGTCCCCATAGCGCGATACGCTATAAAAGACCACCAGTAAGCATGTAAAACCAGTCTTGAGAAAGGCCTATATGAGCCGAAACGCTTAGACCAGTACTGGTGAGTTAGATTTCAATCTTAGCTGATTATTTTTGATTTTCTGCACATTGCAGTCATTTGCTTTTTTCACCAGGTTTTGATTGACGTTTTACCTTTATACATTTTGGAGTTTTTTTCCTTCACTATTATTTGAGACCGTTGTCTCAATTTCGCATCACGCTGCGACTAAGAAAGCCAGCAATCCAGTTTCTCCCAATTCGTCTTTAACTTGGATATATATTACATTACATTTTTTTGACTTTTACACAACAAACTGTTTTTTATATATTTTTGCGAACGACTATTACATTATTTTTTGGGGAATTATATTATTTCACTTCAACACCAGAAAGCTTTTTTATTCCTTTTTCTTTTTTCACCTTCTTCAATCCACATCTTTTTCGATTTCAACAGGGAGCACCAGAATCCACACATACAATTTTTTGGAATATTATAATTTTTTGAATATTTTTGAAACAATTTTTTTGACCACCTTTTAACCTGAAAGACACTTATTATTTTGTCACTTATTATTATTTATCACAATTTAGTTTTGGTCTCACCAGATCGCATTTGAGTAGACCATATAAGCTGAACGCTTTGCTACACAAGGACTATAAAAGCTGGTACATATATTTGTACCAACTGAAATCTTTATTTGTGTTTTAACTGTGTTATCAAGTTTTTAATGTTTTTAAAAGTCGATTGTATTGCATTTTCTGTCACTAACCATGGATCCATGAGAATATGTATTAACTGATTTTATATTGATTTTATATTGATTGTAATAAATTTATATTAAACATCCTTCAGGTACACCTAGCCTCCGTCAGTTGGCGCCTGGGACTCCTTCCACTATCTTAGTTCTTTAGGTGTTAGCTAGGTTTCACCTCTCCCAGGCTAATAGGTACTCGTTGGCGCTTTGAGTATACCCACCACACAATATTTACAACATTCACCTAGCACTACTCTAGCAGCCAGCCTACCCTTAGATTTCTTCCTATACTTTTTAACCGCTAATATGGAATCTCTTGCTACATTACGGCAGGATATACTGATAGACATAAATAAACAAACTAAACCTACTAGTACTGAAGTAGTAGAAGATGATACTGTAGATATACAGTTCATATTCAGAGATTTGGAGAAACTACCTCACCTCTGAGGTGAATATACAAGGCTGAGATTGCCCTTTTGGGAAAAAATTGTCTTGAATTAGGACATCATCCCGATAGGGCTCATAACTCATAAAGAATGTGCCTTTCCCTCTATCACGATTCCATCTCAGATAGATGGAAAAGGGTTTTAATTAATACATCAAAACAACTTATTAAATTAATCATTGAGTACAGAGAATCTCTAGCACTTGATGTAGATTCTAGAATCAAAGAAAATGAAGAGATCCTAGTAAATCTAGAACACTCAGGACAAGAGTCAAAGGATATATCAGAGAGAAAAGATAATTTATTTAAAAAGGTCAAGAAAGTAAGGGATGAGATAACCCAAAAGAAAACTAAGAAACTTATGAGAGAAATAGAGAATAAAGAGACAATAGTTGAGAGACTTAAAAATGTTGAAACGAGGGCCAATGAGGGATCGAATATAGAAGAAGATAGGACTATTGCATCAGACAAACGTCAACACACGAGGCCTAACCCCCAAAAAATACATTACACCTCAGAAGTGTCCTATGGACCTAGGGATAATGTATATAGACACGACTACCATAATACACAGAGGTCTAATCATTATAGAGCCCCATGGAGAAATAATTATCGACCAAATTACTACGCACGAGCTCCATACAGACATAATAGAATCCACCATATGAATAGGAGATATGGACACTACGATAATTTTAGGGCTAATGATAGAACTATGGATTCGAAAGGGACATATTCACCACATAGGAGAAGAGAGACTAGGGAAGATGGATGGGAGAATTATCATAATAGAACCCCATACAATAGGAGTGACTTTAGAAATGAACTAAGAGGAGATCACGAGAGGAGAGAACACCAACAGAGACACCATGCTGAGGAACGAACGTATCAGTACTGCTATAACAGGTACGAGCCGAGATATGAGGATGACAGAGATTTTCCTTACCATGACAAACAGATGAGGAGAAATGATATGTTTCGGACCCCAGGAGAAGACTTCAGAACACAACGTAGAAGAGAAGTCCATACTCCCCCAAGAAAGGACGAGAAGAGTGAACAGGGAATTGACAAGTGGCGCACACAACAAGGCGCTAAACAGACGGAATCAAGAAAAGGACCACAAATCACAATGAACAACTTTGAAATTGAATCACCTTCTTTTTTAGAGTTGGATCACACACACAACAGGGAGAAAGAGAGAATACCAAGACCCCAGAGAGAAGTAAGGACAGAAAGGATAACAACATGAAGAAAAGAACTCATCGGGGAAAAAGAGGAGGAGCCAAAGTTAACAAAACAGAGATCATAGATCCCGATCTGGAAATAGAAAAGAAACCAGAAGGTATCTTTAATTTGAGCTCCCATGTCCTCTCTAAAGAAGAAACCTCTGTCCTAAAGTACGGCCTCTCATTTGCCCCTACAAGAAGCCTCAATAAATTCCAGACGTTCGTTAACGTTAAAGAGTTCGTAAGGAGGTTGACTCTGAAAAGATTCTTTGCGAAATCAGCTCTAGAAAGAGCGGTCTATAAGCCATCTGAATCTAATGATGGCTATAAACATACAGATCTGAAACCAAGGTCAACCTTGTACCCTACTAATAGTAAGGGCACAGCCATAGAGTCATTTGAGACAATAGTATGCAAGGAGATCAGAGAGATACAGTCCAACCAATTGATGAAGATCAAGAGACAGAACCTCTCCAATAAACAGATAAGAACCATCAGGGATTTGGAAAACAATCATAACCTGACGATCAAACCTGCCGATAAGGGAGGGGGGATTGTCATCATGGATAAAGTAAACTATGACCTGGAAAACGCACGTATTCTAGGTGATGAAAATACCTACATGAGACTGCCAGGAAATCCAGAAACTACGTATAAAAAGGAACTGTCGAGAATCTTGGATCAAGCCAAGGAACAAGGGATACTTAACAGTAAAGAATATGAATATATCAACATCAATCATCCGATAACCCCCATCATCTACCACCTACCGAAGATTGACAAATCGCTGGAGAAACCGCCAGGGAGACCCATCATCTCCGGCATTGGATCCCTGAGCTCAAATCTATCTGAGTATATTGATCTAAACCTCCAAAAATATGTGAGGCAGTTACCTTCCTACCTGAAGGATTCGACACAGGTACTCAACCTCTTAGAGGGAATAACCTGGGAAGATGGATATATTCTGGCCACCTGCGACGTCACGTCCCTATATACGTGCATCCCTCATGAAGAGGGTGTGAAAGCAGTCGAATTCTTCTTGGATAAAGATGATGAAGATCAAGAGACAGAACCTCTCCAATAAACAGATAAGAACCATCAGGGATTTGGAAAACAATCATAACCTGACGATCAAACCTGCCGATAAGGGAGGGGGGATTGTCATCATGGATAAAGTAAACTATGACCTGGAAAACGCACGTATTCTAGGTGATGAAAATACCTACATGAGACTGCCAGGAAATCCAGAAACTACGTATAAAAAGGAACTGTCGAGAATCTTGGATCAAGCCAAGGAACAAGGGATACTTAACAGTAAAGAATATGAATATATCAACATCAATCATCCGATAACCCCCATCATCTACCACCTACCGAAGATTCACAAATCGCTGGAGAAACCGCCAGGGAGACCCATCATCTCCGGCATTGGATCCCTGAGCTCAAATCTATCTGAGTATATTGATCTAAACCTCCAAAAATATGTGAGGCAGTTACCTTCCTACCTGAAGGATTCGACACAGGTACTCAACATCTTAGAGGGAATAACCTGGGAAGATGGATATATTCTGGCCACCTGCGACGTCACGTCCCTATATACGTGCATCCCTCATGAAGAGGGTGTGAAAGCGGTCGAATTCTTCTTGGATAAAGACGAGGATCTTCAAGAAGAACAAAAGGAGTTCATTCTGGAGGGAATTCGATATATTCTGAGCCACAACTACTTCTGTAATGAAGGAAAGTATTACCGACAGATATGCGGTACGGCGATGGGGACCAGGTTCGCACCGAGCTACGCGAACCTGTATATGGGAAAGTGGGAACACATCTTCTGGAAGTCATGCCCAGCGAGTGCGGACCTGGTCCTCTATCGCCGATACATAGACGACATCATCATCATATGGAAGGGGACACAAGAAGACTTGGACTATACCTTTGAAGTGATGAATAGAAGCACTGAAAACCTGAAATTCACATATATCTGGAGTAGGAGTGAATTGATCTTTTTGGATCTTAAGATTGAAATTGTCCAAAACAAAATAGAAACTTCCACATTCTTTAAAAAAGTGGATAGCAACAATTTTATCCACAGAATGAGTTGCCATCACAAGTCCTGGAAAGATAACATCCCGACAGGACAACTATTGAGAATAAGGAAGAATTGCTCAACCCATGAGAAATGGGAACAGGCAGAACTCATCAAGAACAAATTTATAGACCGAGGATACAATAAGAACGAATTGGAACATAAAGTGCAGGAAATCGGCCACATTGAAAGAACTGAGTTGATGACATACAAAAGAAAAGAAAAACCACCAGAAGATAAGACACTTAACATCAATATGATCACCGAATACAGTGGAAATAAGAAAATCATTGAAAGGATAATTCAAAGACATTGGCCACTTCTGAAGGATGATGACATCATTAGCGAGAATCTTCCTTCCAAACCAAGATTCATCTATAGGAAGACGAAGAACCTGAAAAGTAAACTAGCCCCTAGTCTACAGAGAAAGAAGGCATTAGGTGTCAAGGATGTTTTTGGAAAAGAGATAAATGGTTTTTTCCCCTGCCCATCATGCAAAGCGTGCAAGCATGGCATTAAATCTTCAACTTTCGGTTGCCATCATACGAAAGAAAAATATAAAATCCGTGACCTGATTAGATGCCGAGACAGCGGAGTGATTTACCTGCTGCAATGCACCTGTGGACTGCAGTATGTGGGTCAGACCTCTCGGACCCTAAGGGACAGAATCCGGGAGCATTTACTTTTCATTGAAAAACTAAATATGGACACAGCACTCTATCGCCACTTCTCAATCAAACATCAAGGAAATATAAAAGACCTATCATTTATGGGCATAGAGAAAGTCACAAGAAGCTGGAGAGGCGGAGACTATACAAACAAAATACGCATCATGGAATCCAAATGGATTTTCAACCTCGACTGCCTTTTCCCAAAAGGATTAAACAACAAGGAGGACCTCTCCCATCTACTTAATATCAGCTGACACCCATAAGGAATAGCCATAAGATAAAAAATGGCTTGGAATTCTTTTATATATATTTCATATATATATATGTATGTCTGATTCTCCTGTAATTTAAAAAAAAAAATACCAGACGAAGTGAACCGTCATGAATGAAGTCCAATGTCATCTTATCCTTTCAGACCCACTATATTATTAAAGGACTGAACCATCAAAAATGGAATATAAGGCTGATGTACTCTTGCCGAAATCCGAGAAATCTCAGTATCCCGGCTCTGATATGTTATAGCATAATACTGATAGCCCAGATTTAGCTTCAATTGAATCAACTCACATACATTATAGTGAGTAATAAGCACACTAAAACCATTTTAAAAAACATTTTAGGTTTCATTAAACTGGACTTGTATATATTGAAATGGGAGTACTCCTAACCCCATGTTCATTGTCACCAACGTCTTCTTCCTCGACAATCATTTTACCCCTCATCCACAGTGTCCCTAATATGTCGACTATGTCCACAACCTTAGAAACACACAAGCTCAAAATTCAAAATTTGTAGATCAAAGGGAAATTACACTATCGGATCCCTTCACTAAATAATTAAGGAAGCCAAATACGAGAGTATACAAGTGAAACCCACCTCGAGGTTAAAAGGATTACAAGGCTATAGGTCCCCTCCATTTAGGGATTGATGAACTTAACCTCTGTCTTGTCTTATAAGTGAGGCAAGTAAGACGACTAGTGTGACATAACTATGAGTTATGTAGATCATCATAACTATTGGTTACGAATACACCGATATGATTATATGACCAATAGTGACTATATTACCATTTATTTCCACAACCACTGGCAGAGATCCTTCATCTATATTTTATAAGCACTGAAGACCGGTACTGCAAGGTTGGATTAAGAAATCCAAAATCCATTGAATTTAGACAAATAGATGATGATAGTGGGCGATCTCCTGAGTCATAGTAAGATCAGATATTTAATATTTAATAAATTTAGGACATCAAATAATATTATCTGTTCTTCTAATGGCACATATTTTCTCACATAAAAGGCACAATTCTCTGTCTCCTCCTAATCTAACCCTAACAACAATACTGTAGGGATAGATATACATTTATCCCCTCGATTGCTATCACCAATAATAACAATAATACACCTCCTGTATACACCATATCATACAGGGACATAGAGATATGGTTAGTATTATTAACATGTACCTTAACGTTATATATAGGTTCTTACAAAAAATCTTTTCCCCTAGCGATCCATAGTAAAGGACCAATTCCCTCTCTGTTATCATATCACACATCCCTTAGCGATCCATAGTAAAGGACCAATTCCCTGTCTTTTATATAACAAGGATTTTCTGACGAGAGCACAATTATTAACGCAAGGGCCATGAGTGACGTCATGACCAATCGGATAAGCAGAATTAGATCGTAAAAAATATTTGTATCACCGACCTCAAATTTTACAATTTATAACTCTGATGATCACTAAACGTGGGGAGCACAAACTAGATGCCCCTGTTGATAGGTATAAACATTAGAATACACTGCATACTAAGGCAGTCTCACGCCAACCGGAAGTGACGTCACTGCCCGAACGGAGGCTAAGCTGTACATAGTGGACATACAATATCCACTAACGGATTACTACAACATTTAGACAAGTATGACAAGAAAGGTTCTTAATGTAAAGTAAAAAACATTATACTTTAGAAAGTATTCAATTTAATTATCGTAACTTGATACTAAACCGGAAGTGATGAGTAATCTCCTACATCCGGGTCCCCATAGCGCAAACGCTATAAAAGACCACCAGTAAGCATGTAAAACCAGTCTTGAGAAAGGCCTATATGAGGCCGAAACGCGTAGACTTCAATCTTAGCTGATTATTTTTGATTTTCTGCACATTGCTGTCATTTGCTTTTTTCACAGGTTTGATTGACGTTTTACCTTTATACATTTTGGAGTTTTTTTCCTTCACTATTATTTGAGACCGTTGTCTCAATTTCGCATCACGCTGCACTAAGAAGCCAGCAATCCAGTTTCTCCCAATTCGTCTTTAACTTGGATATATATTACATTACATTTTTTTGACTTTTACACAACAAACTGTTTTTATATATTTTTGCGAACAGACTATTACATTGTTATTTTTTGGGGAATTATATTATTTCACTTCAACACCAGAAAGCTTTTTTATTCCTTTTTCTTTTTTCACCTTCTTCAATCCACATCTTTTTCGATTTCAACAGGAGCACCAGAATCCACACATACAATTTTTTGGAATATTATAATTTTTTGAATATTTTTGAACAATTTTTTTGACCACCTTTTAACCTGAAGACACTTATTATTTTGTCACTTATTATTTTATCACAATTTAGTTTTGGTCTCACCAGATCGCATTGGAGTAGACCATATAAGCTGAACGCTTTGCTACACAAGGACTATATAAGCTGGTACATATATTTGTACCAACTGAAATCTTTATTTGTGTTTTAACTGTGTTATCAAGTTTTAATGTTTTAAAGTCGATTGTATTGCATTTTCTGTCACTAACCATGGATCCATGAGAATATGTATTAACTGATTTTATATTGATTTTATATTGATTGTAATAAATTTATATTAAACATCCTTCAGTACACCTAGCCTCCGTCAGTTGGCGCCTGGGACTCCTTCCACTATGTTTATTATAATGCCCCCTCCTGTCAGATTACTGATTTACATCATCTAAAGTTCTGTATGTTTATTATACTGCCCCCTCCTGTCAGATTACTGATTTACCTCATCTAAAGCTCTGTATGTGTATTATACTGCCCTCTCCTGTCAGATTACTGATTTACCTCAACAAAAGCTCTGCATGTTTATTATACTGCCCCTTCTGTCAGATTACTGATTTACCTCAGCTAAAGCTCTGTATGTTTATTATACTGCCCGCTCCTGTCAGATTACTGATTTACCTCAGATAAAGCTCTGTATGTTTATTATACTGCCCCCTCCTTTAAGATTACTGATTTACCTCAGCTAAAGCTCTGTATGTTTATTATACTGCCCCCTCCTGTCAGATTACTGATTTACCTCAGCTAAAGCTCTGTATGTGTATTATACTACCCCCTCCTGTAAGATTACTGATTTACCTCAGCTAAAGCTCTGTATGTGTATTATACTACCCCCTCCTGTCAGATTACTGATTTACCTCAGCTAAAGCTCTGTATGTCTATTATACTGCCCCCTCCTGTCAGATTACTGATTTACCTCAGCTAAAGCTGTCTGTGTTTTATACTGCCCCCTCCTGTCAGATTACTGATTTACCTTAGGTAAAATTCTGCATGTTTATTATACTGCCCCCTCCTGTCAGATTACTGATTTACCTCAGCTAAAGCTCTGTATGTTTATTATACTGCCCCCTCCTGACAGATTACTGATTTGCCTAATCTAAAGCTGTTTGTGTATTATACTGCCCCCTCCTGTCAGATTACTGATTTACCTCAGCTAAAGCTCTGCATGTTTATTATACTGCCCCCTCCTGTCAGATTACTGATTTACCTCATCTAAAGCTCTGCATGTTTATTATACTGCCCCCTCCTGTCAGATTACTGATTTACCTCATCTAAAGATCTGTATGTGTATTATACTGCCCCCTCCTGTTAGATTGTTCTAATACATATTTATGTTCTCCCTTACAGATATCTCATAAGAAGGAACAGCCCAGAGCAAGATGCAGAACTATATTTTATATGAAGAGATTGGAAAAAGAAGCAAATCTGTTATTTACAAGGGAAGAAAAAAAGGCACGCTCAGTTTTGTTGCCATACTTTGTATAGAGAAAAGTAAAAGACCGGAAATAACAAATTGGGTATGTATATGTAGTTATAGACTTTTTCCAATTTTCCAAGTGGATTAGGCACTACAAGCGAGTAAGTCTTACTATGTATTCATATTTCAAGAAAGAAGACTCAGTGTTTCTTCAAATCTACTATTACTTTTTTTAGTGGTGGGTTACATCCAAAGTTTCAGCCCACACTTGGGCCAGTGTGGGCTGCAACATGGGATGTAACCCACCACAGAATAAAGTAACAGTATATTTGAAGAAACACTGAGTCTTCTTTCTTGAAATATATATATATATATATATATATATATGTGTGTGTGGCCCTCGGTTTACGCCGGTTCAATTTGCGCCGTTTCAGAATAACAACCTTTTTTTCAGTCATGTGACTGCTATTGAAAAGCTTTACAAAGCAGTGCTTTAATTAAAATAGCCAGTAGGTGGAGCTGTCCGCTTGTTTTGCAGCAAATTTATGCAACCTAACAGACTGAAATTGATCTGTGTATACAGAGCAGACATTAGCTATCGAGCAACAAGATCTAGCAGGCAATTCCCTATTATCTTCCTGTCCAGCTGCTTGAGGTGAGGGTGCCTAACTGCCTATTAATCACTGCAGATTGAAATGCATAGAATAGGTGCAGACCCAATATTATTTAACATGCTTACAATGCAGAGAACTGTTTGCAGAAAAATGCAAGTAAAAAAAAAAACGTTTTTGTTCATTAAACTTAGTTTGATGATGATGCAGTCTGTTGTGTGATTATTTAATTAGGTGCTGTTAGCAAATGTTTTTGTTCATTAAACTTAGTTTGATGATGATACAATCTATATTTTTAGGTTTATAATGCTGTTTAGCATTTAAAGTCTTCATTTCAAAGCTTTAAAAATAATGTATTAGGTGTTATTTATGACAATTTTAGAGGGGCCTGGAACCTAACTCCCTCACTTCCCATTCACTTACATTATAAACTGGGTTTCAATTTACAACGGTTTCGATTTGCAACCATTCCTCCTGGAACCTAACCCCGGCGTAAACTGAGGGCTACCTGTATATATAATGTGTGTGTCTATATATGTGTACACACACAACTGCCTTCTTTTTCCTAACACCTGAGATCTCATATCTTTGAGCCCTTATTACTTTTGTGCAATTTTTATTAGATATTGTTGTTATGAGTGTAAGTGTACTTTGTAATGTATTTTTGAAGTGTTTTGTGCAACTGAAGTCGCTGTAATCATTCTTGCCTTGAGTGCAATCGTGTTTACTTTCAATTTACCAGCGGTAAGCTTGACGAGCGCTCCACTCGTAATCTGACTCTAAATCTTTCCTTACCATTATGTTATTCATATACTACCAATTTGACCAAGTTATTACAGCCCTATTCATAAAGGGACATTAAACTAATGTTTTTATTTATGCAACAGAGCCAAATAATAAACGCTTTCAAAATGTTAAACTGTAATTTTGTTATAAAAAATATGCATTGTTTCGCAGTCTCAGGACACACCCCTTGAATAGCCTCTTGCATGTTGTTTATTTTACTTCCTATATAAACAAGCTGCTACGCATATTAACCAATCACTGTGCAGTGGAGAGTCAAGTGGAAATAATCCAGACTTCAGAATTAAATTACAGGAAAAGCAGGCAAAACAATTAAAGGGAAATGAAACCCAAAATGTTTATTATGTGATTCATACAGAAAATACAATTTTAAAAAAAGTTTCCAATTTACTTCTATTATTAAATTTGCTTAATTTCCATGTTATTCTTTGTTGAAGAGATAACTAGGTAGGTGTCTGGAGCACTACAAGGCAGGAAATAGTGCTGCCCTCTAGTTCTCTTGCAAATGGAAACATTCTTGCAAAGCTGCTGCTTTTATGCTTCACTTATATGCAGGGTGGATAAAAACCAATTATTTTAAAAAATAGATTATTGTTTCTTAAGACACGGTAAGTCCACAGAATAATCAATTACTGTTGGGAATATCACTCCTGGCCAGCAGGAGGAGGCAAAGAGCACCACAGCAAAGCTGTTAAGTATCACTTCCCTTTCCACAACCCCCAGTCATTCTCTTTGCCTTCACTGCAAGGAGGAGGACAATTCTTTGTCAGGCCCTGGTCAGAATCAGGCCTGTGTTTAAATCTGTTGCTCCACCTGGGAGCCTTAACCTTGTTCTTAGAGTTTTACAACAGTCTCTGTTTGAGCCTATGCATTCCATAGATATTAAGTTATTATCTTGGAAGGTTTTGTCTCTTTCTGCTATATTCCTCTGCTCGGAGGGTTTCTGAACTCTCAGCTTTGCAGTGTGACTCTCCTTATCTCATATTTCATGCGGATAAGGCTGTTCTCCGTACCAAGTTTGGTTTTCTTCCTAAGGTTGTTTCAGTCAGAAATATTAATGAGGAAATTGTTGTTCCTTCTCTCTGTCCTAATCCTTCTTCTCATAAAGAACGTTTGTTGCACAACTTAGATGTTGTGCGGGCTCTTACATTTTATTTACATGCTTTGAAGAACTTTCGTCAGTCTTCTGCTTTGTTTGCTTGCTTTATGGAAAATGTAAGGGTCAAAAAGCTACTGCTACTTCTCTTTCTCTCTGGTTAAGAAGTGTTATTCGTATGGGTTTTGAGACTGCTGGACAGCAGCCTCCTGAGAGAATTACAGCCTACTCCACTAAGGTAATTTGTTTAATCTATTGGATTGGATCACTGTTAAAGGGATAGTAAACACCAAAAATGTTATTGTTTAAAAAGATAAATAATCCCTTTATTTGCATTTCCCCAGTTCTGCATAACCAATTCAGTTATATTAATATACTTTTTACCTCCGTAATTACCTTGTATCTATGGCTCTGCAAACTGCCCCCTTATTTTAGTTCTTTTGACAGACTTGCATTTTAGCCAATCAGTGCTGACTCCTAGGTAACCCCATGGAAGTGAGCGCAATGTTATCTATTTGGCGCACATGAACTAGTGCTGTCTAGCTGTGAAAAACTGTCAAATGCATTCAGATAAGAGGCGGTCTTCAAGGGCTTAGAAATTAGCGTATAAACCTACCTAGGTTTAGCTTTCAACTAAGAATACCAAGAGAACAAAGCAAATTTGATGATAAAAGTAAATTAGAAAGTTGTTTAAAATTACATGCCTTATCTGAATCATGAAAGTTTAATTTGTATTTTACTATCCCTTTAAGCAAGTTGCCATTTTATTAGTTGGAGATTATTTTACTAGACCATTTTGCCCTCAGGTAAATGTGTCCATGTGTAAGGACTCCAGCAACGTCATGAAGTTTGATCATTAAACACCATGGCTACAAACACTTGCTATGTATAACTGGTTGGCTACTAAATGGTATATATGTACCTCTTCTCTTTCTTTCTTGTTATTTGTAATTGGAAACACAATAAAAATGTAAGAAAGAAAAAATAATTGTATGCTCTATCTAAATATAAAATTGTAGGTTGTAGGTATTTTTAAGCTAAGTGTGAGGAGGGAGGGGCAAGCAGTAAAAATGAAAGTGTAACCTATAGTGTTATTGTTTTAGGTAAATAAAACTAATTAAATCGTTTTCTTTCCAATGGCATGGAGAGTCCACAATTTCATTCCAATTACTAGTGGTCTATTCAACTCCTGGCCAGCAGGAGGCGGCAAAGAGCACCACAGCAGAGCTGTTAAGTGTATTTTCCATTACCCACAATCCCCAGTCATTCTTTGCCGCTATCATCAGGAGGATGTGCGAAGATGGTGTCTGAAGATATTTAATCATTTAATGGGTACTTTTCCCTGCCAGCAAAGATTGGGGCTATGCTGTGTTCATGTAAATCTCTTTAGTAAGAGTAATAGTGGCTTTTAGCAGTTAGAAGACGGCGAGGTGGTCTTTGCTTAAAGGGATAGTCAACACCGGAATTGTTGTTGTTTTAAATGATATGATAATGAATGATAATCCCTTTATTAACGATTCCCCAGTTTTCCATAACCAAGACAGTTATAATAATACACGTTTTACCTCTGTAATTACCTTGTATCACAGCCTCTGCAGACTGTCCCCTTATTTCAGTTCTTTTGACAGACTTGCATTTTAGCCAATCAGTGCTCACTTCTCGGTAAATTCACGTGCATGAGCTTAATGTTATCTATATGAAACACATGAACTAACGCCATCTAGTGGTGAAAAACTGTCAAAATGCATTTAGATTAGAGGCGGCCTGTAATGTCTAAGAAATTAGCATATGAACCTCCTAGGTTTAGCTTTCAACTAAGAATGCCAAGAGAACAAAGCAAAAATGGTGATAAAAGTAAATTGGGAAGTTGTTTAAAATTACATGCCCTATTTAAATCATGAAAGTTTTTTTTGGACTTGACTGTCCCTTTAACTACCCCTTTATAGAAAACCAGGATTGGTTACTCTGTTTTTTTTATTTTATTACTGGTCCCTGACATTTGTTGGTGAATCTGTCACACCTAAGAAGCTGTTCCTGATCTGCAGCCGGACCCACAGGTACATGTTAGAAGGAACCAGCACTCTAGGGGTTAAATCCTCTGTGGATTCTTAACTTTGGACACAACTATCACCAAAGTGGAGATTTATTCTGGCAGGGGCATATATAGGGTACTCCGTCTTTAATAGGGGAATTTTAACTTGTATTCAGGTTAAACGTCAGAGGCTGGCAATTAGAGGGTTAAGGAGCATTGATTATTCTGTCTAGCAATTTTTATTAATATATTCCTGCAAGGATCGTTATGAGGTTTATAACGTCTGTTTATGTTCGCGCCGTTTTTTACTCTGTGGCGCAGTTTATTTTCTATTGCGGTCATGTGACCGTCCTCTGTGCTTCCACTAACGGCTTCTCCTTTCATACCCGACTGCTGTGCGGAGTGTTTACTGAGCTGTATATCAGCTTCTGCTCTGGGTTTCAATCGGATCTTTGTCTTATTACCCGGATTGACGACTATTGAGCAGATATTTTTCTGAGCTGTATTACAGCTGCTGTACCGGAATGGTGAAGGATTAGTTTCGGATCTGTGTCTACAAATTTCCAGCTAGTTGGTCTTTCTCTGCTGGTTTCCGAAGTGATGAGTCCTCAGCAGAGCTGAGGGTTAGAGATGCCAGTTAAATATTAGTTCCTGTATTATTTTTGAGGAACCTATTTTTTATTTAAGGACGTACAATATTTGGGGTCTTTTGTTTTACGAATATTATATATTTGTACATTTATTTTGCTAGTGGGGTCCAATGTCCTACCATTATGGACCCTCAAGCAATCTCTAGTGTGTCTTTTGAAAAATGTTTATATTGCTTGGAGGCTCAGATAATTCCTCCTCTGCAGTTTTGCTCCTTATGTTTAAACAATATGCTTTTGTCTAAACAAAAAAATTCCCTCTCAGAGCCATCTGTCTCTCAGGATAATGTTGTCCGTGCCATGCCTCAGCTTTCCCCTCAAACGTCCCAAGCTTTAGCAGTTTCACATGCAGTACCCTGCGTTTCCACTCATCATCCTCCTGGGGTGTTTTCTTACCAGGAGATTTTGCTGCGCAGATAACGTCTGCTGTATCGGCAGCTTTATCAGCATTCCCTGTTGCTGGTAAGTGAAAGAGAAAATCTAAAAATATTTATTTTAGTAAGGGTTCTGACTCCACTGAAGCTGCGTCAGTCTGTCTCTCTCAGTTGTCAGATGAAGATGATACCTCAGTGGCTTCTGAGGGCGATATCTGTAGTTGCTAATACTGCATATTCAGAGGAGGTTAATTTTAGATTTAAGCTAGAACACCGGTTACTTTTGAAAGAGGTCCTTGCTACTTTGGAAAACTCTACTGTCCCTAAGACCCCAAAGAAATCTAATAAGCTTAACAGAGTGTTCAATGTTATTACTTCATCTGTTGTAGTTTTTCCAGTTCCAGACCATTTGTCGGAAATTATAGCTCAGGAATGGGAAAAGCCAGGGATTCCTTTTTCCCCATCCCCTGTTTTCAAGAAGATGTTTCCTGTTGCTGACTCTGTACGTGACTCATGGCGCACTGTACCCAAGGTAGAGGGAGCTATCTCTACTTTAGCTAAGATAACTACTATCCCTATTGAGGATAGCTCTTCTTTCAAGGATCCCATGGATAAGAAGCTGGAGGCTTACTTACGAAAAATTTATATTTATCACGGGTTACAATAGCAACCAGTTGCAAGTATTGCTACGGTTGCGGGGGCAGCATCTTATTGGTGTGATGCCTTGTCCGACCTGATTTCAGAAGAGACTACTATAGGGGAGATCCAGGATAGGATCAAGGCTCTAAAGCTGGCTAATACTTTTATATGTGATGCTAGCATGCAAGTGGTCAGCCTAAGAGCCAAGATTTATAGCCTTGCAGTTCTTGCTTGCAGAGCTATGTGGTTAAAATATTGGTATGCTGATGTTGCATCCAAATACAAACTTCTGTCTTTACCTTTTAAGGGCAAGACTTTATTTGGTCCTGGTCTGGCTGAGATCATTTCTGAAATCATTGGTGGAAATGGATCTTTCCCCCCCCTCAGGACAAGAAGAATAGATCTAAGGGTCGTCAAAATTAAAATTTTCTTTCCTTTCTTAACTTTCGTAACTTCAAAGGACAAAAGTCTTAATCCTCCAAGCCGGAGCAATCCAGGTCCTCATGGAGATCCAGTCAGCCTTGGAACAAGGGGAAGCAAGCCAAGAATCCTTCCGCTGATTCTAAATCGGCATGAAGGGGCTGCCCCCGATCCAGTCTTGGATCAAGTGGGGGGGCAGGCTTTCTCTTTTTCGGCAGGCTTGGATCCGCAATGTCCCAGATCCTTGGGCCGTGGAGGAAGTATCTCAGGGATACAGAATAGGATTCAAGTCTCGTCTCCCCAGGGACAAATTTATCCTGTCAAGGTTATCTGCAAACCAGGTAAAGAGAGAGGCCTTCTTAAACTGCATAAAGGACCTATCTTCCATGGGAAGGATTGTTCCAGTTCCAGTAGAGGAACATGGTCAAGGATTCTATTCAAACCTTTGTGTGGTTCCCAAATAGAGGGAAATTTTCGTCCCATTTTAGACCTAAAGTGTTTTAACAAATTGCAAAAGGTTCCGTCCTTCAAAATGGAAACTATTCGTTCCATTCTACCCGTGGTTCAGGAAGGTCAGTTCATGACTACCATATATAATGCTCGTGGGATACTCCTCTATCAGACCGAACTAGGCCAGTAGTCTTGTTATCCCGGCGTCGATCCAGAATGATAGGGAATATCCCAGAGCAGAGTAGGTTTTCAAGATGAGATAAATGGCACTCACCACAGGCAGGACAGTCCTTGGCGGCAACAGGCAGGAAACCAGAGACAAACCACTAGGGTGGTCAGGCAAGCAAGGTTTGTCAACAGTAAGGCAGTCCAGGGGTAAACCACTAGGATGGTCATGCAGGCAGGGTCTGGCAACAGTAAGGTAGTCCAGGGGTAAACCACTAGGATGGTCATGCAGGCAGGGTCTGGCAACAGTAAGGTAGTCCAGGGGTAAACCACTAGGATGGTCATGCAGGCAGGGTCTGGCAACAGTAAGGTAGTCCAGGGGTAAACCACTAAGATGGTCAGGCAGGCAGGATTTGGCAACATTGAGGCAATCCAGGGCAGATAAGGGTTAACAGGTAGAGGTCAGACAAGCAGAGTTTAGCAGCAGTATCAATCCAGCAGTTAAGGGTTAAAGAGGCAGAGTCGTCAGACAAGCAAAGTGCAGCAGCAGTATCAATCAAGCAGTTAAGGGTTAAAGAGGCAGAGTGGTCAGACAAGCAGGGGTCAGCAACAAAATAACAATCCAGCATACAAATCAACACCCAGGAGAACAGTAAGTAACACCTATACTTGGGCAGTGATAGGTAGGACTGACGTTACTTACATAGGTGCAGGAATCGCGCCACAGGACATCCAGACTGGCTTCTGCAGGAGGAAGTGTGCAGCGATGACGTCACCACCGCACACAGAGAGGAGCCGACTCTCCCCTAGGCAACGAGCAGAATGCAAGCGCCGCATTCCCTAGGAACAGCTAGAGCGGTGCGGCGCGACACCATAGATCAGAAGGATGCGTATCTTCATATTCACATTCACTAATTCCTATGGTTTGCCTTTCAGGACAAACATTTCCAGTTTTTTGCTCTTCCCTTTGTCCTAGGGGCCCTTTTGGCGGTGGTCAGATCTCAGGGAATTGTGGTTGCGCCTTATCTGGATAACATCTTGGTTCAAGGGCCATCTTTTCAGTTAGCAAGATCTCATACAGAGATGTTGTCTATTCTACGTTCCCACAGGTGGAAAGTGAATCTGGAGAAGAGTTCCCTGGTGCCAGACACCATGGTATGTTTCTTTGGATTGACTATAGATTCTCTGTCCATCAAGATGTTTCTGAAGGAGGTCAGAAAATCCAAACTTCTGGCTTCTTGCCTTTCACTTCAGTCCTCTACCCGTCCATCTGTGGCTCAGTGTATGGAAGTAATTGGTCTGATGGTTGCTTCTATGGACATCATTCCGCTCGGTTCCATCTGAGATCCCTACAGTTATGCATGCTCAGACGATAAAGCAGAGACCACTCGGACCTATCGCAGAGGCTAGCTCTGGATCCCCTAACAAGAGACTCTCTATCTTGGTGGATTTCAAGGACCATCTGTCTCAGGGTACATGCTTCCTGAGGCCATCCTGGGTTATTGTGACCACAGACGCCAGCCTTTCAGCCTGGGGAGCAGTTTGGGATTCTTTAAAGGCTCAGGGTCTTGGACTCGAGAGGAGTCTACTCGTATAGTAAAGATAAACATCCTAGAGTTGAGAGCAATTTTCAATCGCAAAATATCACCTTGGTTGCATACATCAATCTCCATGGAGGAACTCAGAGTTCCTTAGCAATGAAGAAGGTGACTCACATTCTCCAGTGGGTGGAGTCTCACAATTGCCTCCTCTCTGCCATCCACATCCCACGGGTGGACAATTGGGAAGCAGATTTTCTGAGCAGGCAGTCCTTTCATCCCGGGGAGTGGGCTCTCCACCTAGAGGTTTTCACATTGATAACACTTAGGTGGGGGTTCTGGAATTGGATCTGATGCCGTCACGTCTAAATGCCAAGCTTCCACGTACGGTTCAAGATCAAGAGATCCACAAGCCGTTCTGATAGACGCTCTGTTGGTGCCTTGAAACTTCAGTCTGGTTTACCTGTTCCCTCCATTTGCTCTCCTTCCTCAAGTCATTGCTTGTATCAAGCAGGAGAGGGCGTCTGGGATTCTAATACCTCTGGTTTGCGGATTTGGTGAAGATGTCGTCATCTTTTCCCCTTCAGGGTCCCTTCCTCCACTTAAATCTAGATTCTCTGAAGCTGACTGCTTGGAGATTGAACGTCTAGTCTTGGCTAGGCGTGTTTTTTTCTGAGAAGGTCATTGATACTATGCTTCAGGCTCGTAAGCCTGTTACTCGTAAGATTTACCATAATGTATGGCGTAAATACCTGTATTGGTGCGAATCAAAAGTTTTCCCTTGGAGTCGGGTGAGGGTTCCTCGCATTCTATCCTTTCTTCAGGAGGGCCTGAAGAAAGGTTTGTCAGTCAGTACTCTGAAGGGTTAGATTTCTGCACTACCTATTCTTTTGCTCAAATATTTGGCAGATCTGCCAGATGTTCCATCTCTTGTTTAGGCCTTGGTCAGAATCAGGCCTGTGTTTAAACCTGTTGCTCCTCCTTGGAGCCTTAACCTTGTTCTTAAAGTTTTGCAGCAGGCTTCGTTTGAACCTATGCATTCGGTTGATAATAAGTTGTTGTTGTGGAAAGGTTTTTTTCTACTTGCTATTTCGTCTGCTCTTAGAGTTTGCGAGCTTTCTGCTCTGCAGTGTGATTCCCCTTACCTTATTTTTCATGCAGATAAGGCAGTCCTTCGTACTAAATTGGTATTTCTTCCCAAAGTGGTATCGGATCGCAACATCAATCAAGAAATTGTTGTTCCTTCTTTTTGTCCGAATCCTTCTTTTCAGAAGGAATGTCTGTTACACAACCTGGATGTTGTGTGTGCTCTAAAATTTTATCTACAAACAACTAAAGATTTTCGGCAGTCTACTGCCCTGTTCGTTGTTTTTGCTGGTAAGCGTAAGGGTCAGAAGGCCTCTTCTACTACTCTTTTTCTCTCTGGTTAAGAAGTGTCATACGATTAGCATATCAGACAGCTGGACAGCAGCCTCCTGAGAGAATTACGGCTCGTTCCTCTAGGACTGTCTCTTCTTCCTGGGCTTTCAAAAATAAAGCATCTGTGGAGCAAATCTGCAAGGCAGCCACTTGGTCCTCACTGCATACTTTTCCAAATTCTACAAAATTTATACTTTTGCCTCGGCTGAGGCTTCCTTTGGGAGAAAAGTTTTTCAAGCGGTGGTGCCTTCTGTTTAGGTCCGCCTGTCTTGTTCTCCCTCCCTTTCATTCTGTGTCCTCTAGCTTGGCTATTGGTTCCCACTAGTAATTGGAATGAAATTGTGGACTCTCCATGCCATTGGGAAGAAAACAAAATTTATGCTTACCTGATCAATTTCTTTCCT
The DNA here is from genome assembly GCF_027579735.1 of Bombina bombina. Classification (NCBI taxonomy): domain Eukaryota; kingdom Metazoa; phylum Chordata; class Amphibia; order Anura; family Bombinatoridae; genus Bombina; species Bombina bombina. Next base: position 465,007,489 of record NC_069503.1, read on the forward strand.
GGCATGGAGAGTCCATGACCCGCCCTTAATTAAATTTAAGACGGCAGGGTTTTTGTATAAACCTCAGGCTCCTGTATACCCTTGTGTTGTCTTCTTTTTCCATTGTCCTCGGCCGAATGACTGGGGATTGTGGGTAAGGGAAGTGACATTTAACAGCTCCCACTAGTAATTGGAATGAAATCGTGGACTCTCCATGCCAGGAAAAAAATAAATTTATCAGGTAAGCATACATTTTGTTTTTATTAAGCTAATAATTATTTTTCTCCTTCCAATAAACTACATCAGAAAAGTTGTCTAAATATGAATGATCAACCTGTTAAACTGGAGACAGTTCAACTTCAATAATTTCATAATTACCTTCGTACTTCTATTGGTATATAACCAAATCAGCAATTTTCTGTTAAAACTGTAAACCTCATTTAAAAAGTTAATCAAAAATGAAACTTTCATCTAGTTACATTAAAGAGATATGAAACTAAAAAATTTTCATTCATGAAAGTATCAGTACCCCCCATCTACCCCTTCCTGCAATCACTACTGAAGCACCCCTCCACGCTGATTCCCCATTTTTCTGTAGTGTGCGTCCCTTCCCTCCCTCTCCCATCCATACTTTCTGTTGGTAGGGTCACACCACTCCCACTCCCTCCCCACTCCACCACTGTGCCACCTCCCTCCATCCCTCCCGAACAGCCAACCAGCACTGTATGTAACAATCAGTTAGTCTGAACCCATATGATATCTAAGCACCGATCGTGCTCTATTGCCATGTAAAGGCAGATGCCTGCAGCCCAGGAAGAGCAAATCTTGGTTGTTACTTCACAACCAAGACTGCTGGAGCTTCCTAAAGGTTGGACGTAGCTCTGTTATGCAATACCATGGCCTATGTAATACATGACGTAGATCTATGTCCGATTAGGGGAAGAGGTTAAAGGGACATGACACACCAATTTTTTTTCTTTCATGATTCAGATAGAACATACCATCTTAAACAACGTTCCAATTTACTTCCATCATCAATGTTGCTTCATTCTCTTGGTATCCTTTACTGAAAAAACAGAAATGCACTACTCGGAGATAGTTGAACACATCTGAAAGCCAATGAAAAGAGGCATATATGTGCAGCCAACAATCAGGAGCTAGCTCCCAGCTACTGAGTCTACCCAGGTATTCTTTTCATCAAAGGATACCAAGAAAATGCAGCAAATGAAATAATAGAAGTAAAATGAAAAGATGTTTAAAAAAGTATGCTCTATCTGAATCACTAAAGAATAACTTTGGGTTTCATGTCTCTTTAAGTGACTGCTATCAACACAAAATGAGTAACATGCTGGAATTTTAATGGATCAATAAAAGTTACATTATATTTTCTCTGGGTGCCTTTAATGTGCTGCCACCTTTGGTTGACTTCATTGCTTGCTTGTTTCCAGAAATAAAAATATCACATTGATTGTTTAAATATGTACTGCATTAAAGGGAACATTAAATTTAAAATGTTACCCTCCACAAAACATTTATTTATGCATCATTAAATAAAACTTTGTGACTTCTGGTGAGCGGGTAATGGTGAAAGCTGCTTCTAAAAAGAGTTCTATTCAGTGTAGACTTCTTTTTGCCACAAATAAATGTTGGGGTACCTAGAAAGTACACAGGGGCTAGCTGGAGACTCTACATCTTGTCTCCCCCATCAGAGGCATATTGTGTAAGCTATACTTGATACCTGGACTCGCTGGTCTTTAGAGACTCATGCCCTCTCCTTAATTAGAGAGTGGTTTATCAGAAGTCTTAAGTTTTCTATACTGAATGGCTGAATACTAGTGCCAGAATCAAGCTGAGAGGAAGTAAATGAGACAGGCTGCTAGATTTGTCGGGAACCAGTGGCAATCTTGAGAATGAGCTACTAGATTTATCTTTTAGCTGAAGCTTTGGCTCTGCTTCTGCTCACTGCAGACATATTTGAGTCACAGTGCCACACTTTGATAGCAGCCAGAATTAACCCAATTGTTGAGGAAATATCAATGTTACTGACACCTGTATTTGATGGTCTTATCCATTAATGTGGGAAATTGCAGGGCGCGATAAGGAAGGCGGCAACTAAAACCGCTACGGAACCTCTCACAGGGAAGGTATCTGCAGCCACTGATAAAATACCAACATATTTAGCTCCAGATGAGTTGTCAGCTCACAGTTCAGGAAATCTGGATGGCCTCTACAGCGTTCTGACAGGGCTAAGACATTTTCAGTGTTGTTCTCTTCAAGCCTGGATCCATGCTAAAGTGATGTGTATGAAAATGGCCTATCCTTGTACCTGCATTCGCATGTTAAGTTTCAAATGCCAACTAATCAGCTGCTTTCACAACAGGCTTCGGGAGAGGTGACAGACATCATGGGGAAACGGCCCTTGGAGCGCATATTATCTATCACCTCCACAGTTTATTTGACACTGGATCTACTACATGATGTTATGATTAATGTTTTGGACAGAATCACTATATGTCGCCTTTAAAGGGTTCTGAGCACAGGTCTGCATGGATCTGGAAATCCAGGAGAAGTATTGGATGATTGGTCATGCATGGGATATACCGGCCATTTAAAACAGCTTTACTATTTGTAATAGATAGTTTATGATGAAGAAACCGATTCTTAGCTTTACTCTTCTCCTGCGGAACATGATCATTTCTGACAGTATCTACATTTGCATAGTGTTTTAAAGCCAATCGTTTTAGAGGAACTAATGGCAGCCAAATGTTGTATAAGCTGTTACGGTAAGGCACCTCAGCCTGTCTGAGTGCAGGGGCCTGATTGGTTTATTATTTTAAAGAATTTTTGCATAACGTTAAGCTGCTGTGGTATTAAAAAATTCTTAAAGTGACAGTGTATTTAAAACAATTTCTACAATTTAGGGAATTTTTTATTTAGTATTATGGACATGGAAGACTGTGTTTTTTGACAAATGCTTGTTATGCCTAGAGGCCACAAATTGTTTTGGCCTATGCAATTCTGTGCTGCATGCTTAGCTAGAACACTTCAATTAAAAGATAAATTGTTGCCCCGCTGAGCCCAATGTCTCTCAGGATGATGCTGTTCAGGCAATGCCACAGCTTCTCCCTCAAATGTCCCAAGCCTCTATGGGCATCACATACAAGTGCCCTGCCGTTTCCTCTCAGCCTCCTGGAGGAGTTTATTCATCCCTGCAGTTTTGCTGCACAGGTATCTTCTGCGGTATCTGTAGCATTTTCTTCTTTTCCTATGCTGGGAAAATGCAAGATGAAAATTAGACATTCAGATAGTAAGGTTTCTGTTTCACCTACTGCTACGCAGGTTACCCTCCCTCATAAGTCTGAGGAGGAGGATACGTCAGTAGCCCTCTGAGTGGTGAAATCTCAGATTCGGACAGTATTATTCCTTCATCTGATACTGAAGAAGTAAACTTCAGATTTAAGTTTGAACACCTTTGTGTACTGTTAAAGGAGGTATTGGCTACTTTGGACAACTCCGATAACTTCTGTCGTTGTCAACCCTAAGAATTCTAGTAAACTTAATAAATACTATGATGTTTTTTTCTCTGTGGAAGTTTTTCCTGTCCCAGACCGTGTGACGGAGATTTTTTTCACAGGAATGGGAGAACCAGGGATTCCTTTCTCCCCGTCTCCCATATTTAAAAAAGATGTTTCCTATTGCTGACTCCATTAAAGATTATTGGCGCACAGTGCCTAAAGTAGAAGGGGCTATTTCTACTTTAGCTAAGAGAACTACGATCCCTATAGAGGATAGCTGCTCCTTTAAGGATCCCATGGACAAAAAGCTGGAAGCTTATTTGAAGAAGATGTATGTTCATCAATGTCTTTAATGGCAACCTGCAGTTTGTATTGCCACAGTAGCAAGTGCGGCATCTTATTGTTGCAACGCCTTGTCTGAATCAATTTTAGTAGAGACTCCATTGGAGGAGATACAAGATAGGAGTAAGACTCTCAAACTAGCCAATTCCTTTATTTCTGATGCTAACAAGCAGGTTATTAGACTGGGAGTCGAGATGTCTGGCTTCACTGTCCTAGCCCGCAGGGCATTGTGGCTAAAATCTTGGTCAGCGGATGTTACCTCTAAGTCCAAGCTTCTGGTGCTTCCTTACAAGGTTAAGACATTGTTCGGCTCTGGTCTGGCAGAAATAATTTCTGATATTAAGGGTGGAAAAGGTTTTTTTCTACTGCAAGACAAGAAGAACAGACTGAAAGGACGTCAAAGTAATTTTCGTTCCTTTCGTAACTTCAAAGGTCAAAAGTCTTACTCTCCCTCTTCCAAGCAGGAGCAGTCCAAGTTTTCTTGGAAGCCCAATCAGTCTTGGAATAAGGGGAAGCAATCAAAGAAACCCTCAGCTGAGTCCAAGTCAGCATGAAGGGTCGACCCCTGGTCCAGGATCGGATCAAGTGGGGGGGCAGACTTTCCCTGTTTTTTGTCATGGAGACGAGATGTCCCAGATCCTTGGACTGTGGTCATAGTATCTCAGGGTTACAAAATAGAATTCAAAACATTCCCTCCGAGGGGCAGATTCCACCTCTCAAGATTATCTGCAGACCAGTTAAAAAGAAAGGCATTCTTGAACTGTGTTCAGACCTTTCCTCCCTGGGACTGATTGTTCCAGTTACAGTAAGGGAACAGGGTCCAGGATTCTATTCAAATCTGTCCGTGGTGCCCAAAAAAGAGGGAACTTTTCAACCTATTTTCGACCTAAAGTTCCTCAACAAGTTTCTCAGGGAACAGTCCTTCAAAATGGAAACCATTCATTCCATTCTTCCTTTGATCCAAGAGGGTCAGTTCATGTTGACCATAGACCTGAAGGACGTGTATCTTCATGTTCCCATCCACAGAGATCATCACAAATTCCTGAAATTCGCCTTTCTAGACAAACACTTTTAGTTTGTGGCTCTTCTGTTTGACCTTGCCACAGCTCCCAGAATTTTCTAAAAGGTTCTGTGGGCTCTCTTGGCAGTAATCAGGTCTCGGGGAATTGTAGCGGCGCCATTCCAGGACGACATATTGGTTCAAGCGCCATCTTTTCAACAAGCAAACTCTCATACAGAGATCTTGTTGTCTTTTCTATGTTCCCACTGTTGGAAAGTGAATCTGGAAATGAGTTCCCTTGTACCAGCTACAAGGGTGGTTTTTTATGGACTATAATAGATTCCCTATCTATGAAAATTTTTCTGATTGTCATGGTATATGTGAGGTTAATAAATATATATATTTTAATCATATATCTCCAGATTAATAAATCTGTATTTTTGATCAGACATTTCACTGATCAGAAAAAGAAAAAATGATTCATTCCTCTCAGACAAACTGACTTCAATCATGTTCAGCTCTTCCCCCATTTAGTATGCAGACAGGATGTCTCCAAAGGCTTGAGCATAACCTTTGAAGCCCCCTCCTGCTGTGTAAAAGGCAGCATTTTGATACATAGAACAGGACACAGGCCCATATATATGGATTTCCTCCAAGAGAAATGCCGATCCGTCTGAAGAAATGTGAGAACTGCAAACATTTTTCAAGGGGAACTGATAATTAGCACAAATTTGTTTTGAATGACTCAGGCTATGTGGCTGATAATACCAGATGTGGTGATTAAAATAACACAGAGAAAACAAAGACAGATGCTGAGGTATGACTCTGGAAGTTCACGTAAGCAGACAGCAAATAAACATTTTTTTTTCTCTCTCTGTTTAAATACATGCCCCAGAATGTATTAAATATAGAAATTTGGGAAATTGTCTAATTCTATATTATTATTACATGGGTATTTGCTAAGCTTGGGAGGTAACTGTTTTAATCAGTCAAAAATGTGTAATAAATTCTGTTTTGTTTATATTTTTCAGACAGATAATCTCAAATCTACATAGAAGTGAATGTGCATGTATGTGTGTATATATATATATATATATATATATATATATGTGTGTATATATATATATGTGTATATATATTTATATGTTTTGAAAACATAAAAGATCTTACTTAGCCTCTGTGTGTTTAAAAACATGAATAGATGTTTATGGACCTGAAGAGAAGTGATTATTAACATTTATTTTCTTATTTCAGATCTACATAGACAGGATTCACTTGGAATACAGTACAATACTGAATTAAAAATAAGCTATTATTCACATATAAATGCCAGGATACCGATAAAATTGTAATGCATTTTAAGCTACTAATTAGCAGTATTAAATTGCCTTGATATAATAAAATGTTAATAATATAACATATTTGGTATCAGAATAATCAAAAAAAAAATAACCTAATATTAACCATCTGTAATTGGGGTTATATATGATTAATGCAGAGAGTGTAATCTGATTAAATAACCATTTTATGAAAAAAAAAAAAAAATTAACTTGCTTAAAAATGTCAGAAATGCTGTATTGTATTGCTATGTTGTACTGTATGCTGCCACCTGGTGTTATGTTGCGAGAACTACAGCCAGAAGGTTCTTTCTGGCTGTTAAAAATGAAATTTCCAAGGGCCAATCCGATTTAGACTTCCCAGATAACCAATGGGAAGGTCAGCTCCCGTAGTGCCACCCACATGATGTCATCAATGATTATATAATGGGAGTGTTGAATGCACAAGAGAGAGTTGTCTGTAACTTGTTGAAAATTAGTGATCTGATTTTGGCTGCGATATACCTGAAAAAAAAAAAGTTCACTTCAGCAAGGAGCTTAAAACTTATCCTTGATTTGTGCAAAAACCTTCTTTCAAATGAGATGACCTAAAGACCGCTACGAATTGGTTCAAAATTGGTGAAGTATATTGTATTTTAAATTGGTAGTTATAAGCCTAGGTTTTGTTCAAATCTGTGTCTGAATTGGCTAAGTAACTCATCTATACAAGTTCTGATATTGTCGGTTAATTTTGTATTAGGATAAATTGCAGTTAAATAGCAGAATATATATTTTATCCTATTGTTTTATAAACACTGTTTAGAATTGTATTGCTTGGATGTTAAAGGTTTTTAGTCCCATTGTGTTAAATAAATAAGGCTGAATTGTGAAGGTATATTGTTCTGGGTTTTGTAAGAAGAATAGCATATCTTAAGAGTTGGTTCTAACGCATATAAACTTTTATTTAGTTTCCTTTTATTGCAAATATAGTTCAATATGTTTATGGATATTAACTAAATAAAAGAATTCAGATATTTATATTAATTGTATGGTCTAGTAGATGCATGGTTGATAAGGGTTTCTATTTCTTTGTATTGTGTTTATAACCCTGCCATAAACTTATATATATTATTTGGATAGCACTGCTAAGATTTTCATAAATATACTGACATAATAATTGGAGGCATTGCATGAGATTTAATAATATCCATCATAATTGATATAATATATTTGTAAGTAAATAGAAATTATTATAAAAGAAAAAAAAAAAAGAAAAAAAAATAAATTCATATTTCGATATTAATATTTTGAAGATATAATTTTTTTTGAAAAGTTGAAATATTAATTTTCATATTTCGAGATTGACATTAATATCTTGAAATATTATTAAAGATTAATTTTGAAAAATTAATAAAAATATTAATTTTTCATATTTCAAAATTAATCAAAAATATTGATTTTTCATATTTTCAAAGTTAATCAAAAATATTAATTTCTCATATTTTGGAATATTAATTTTTCATATTTCAAAATTAATAATATTTTTTTTTTAAATATTAGCGTTTTAGTTTAACTAAGTACTAAACCAATATAATAATGTCTGTAGCCAGAAGTGACTCATTTAATTCTATACATAGCAATGAAATTGGTCCCATAACCATACCTATTACTAAAGGTCAGGTCCTTAAGAAAGATATCTTAAGTTACCTTAAAGGGAAGTTTAATATTGCGGGTGAATTAAATGATTTTATGGATATGCTTGAAACTAGGGCTAAAAATATTACCGTTAATAATAATATGTGGAATGAAGAGAATGAATTCTTCCAGGAATTATTAATGATTAATCAATGCGAAGCTCCCAAAAAGCGAGACGAACTAATACTAAAATCCTGGCCCCTTTTAATATGCATAATTGACGAAATGTCGTTTTGTGTCACAGACAAACGATTGCAAATACAGGAGCTAGAAAATAGTATTCGTTCCTCGCGCAGACGCGAAGAGGGTTTAAAAATAGCCAAAAATAAAATGGATGAATTTGCCCAAAACCTAGCCACCTTAGATAAGCACAATATGGACTTAATCGCGCAGATACAAGATTTAAATAAACAGCTTGCGCAAAGCCAGAGAGAATTAAGCGATTTAAAAAGGTCATATCGCCATAATGAAAACCCCTATATTAGCAGTGAGAATAATACAGATAATGCTAACTCCTTTAGCGAACGCGTAAGGGACGAGGTACGAAAATATATAGAACAACATAGACAAATGACCCCTAACGGGTCAGAAGTAGATTTCCCAAATAGACAATCCCCTCAGGATGTAAATCCAGAGGACAGCTGTAGCGCAGCTGATGCGGGGGAGGGAAACTCTAACAGAGAATCCCAAAATAAGTCTGATAAAGTCTATGATTCCCATAAAATAATCACCTTCGTACAACGCGCAGTACCTATATTCTCCAATAAGGGAACAACATCTGTAATTGATCATTTACAGGCTTTTGAAAATGCGTTAGCTATAATGAATGTTACAAGTGAGAAATTGAAAATTGAATTTCTGCCTTGGGTATTTGACAGTAAGCATCACAAATTCTTTGCTTCACTAAAGGATATGAATATTCATTCCTGGAATGGGGTAAAACAACAATGCAGAAAAGAATTCGGGCAATATCGCACTAAAACTGCCGCGAAAATAGCGGTATATGGTTTAAAGTGTCGTGCGAATCAGAGTCCAGTCGAATTCCTTTCTGTATTGAAAAATGCGTACAGTATGGCTGAAGATAATCCCAGATTTGATGGCTCAGAATTTGTAAATTTATTTTTTGAAGCATTGCCTACACCCATCAAAATCAACTTAGCTAGAGATTTTGATGAGGACTGCTCATTGGAATGGCTGATCAAAGAGAGTACGAAGTTATACTCTATTCAGCAGTCCAGTGAGCAGGGGGTTAAAAAGGAGTCAAAACCCAAAATTGTGGCAGAAACTAGGGTGTCACCTAGCCCCCTCAATTTGGAGTCTAACAAGAGGACTTATGCAGAGGTGGCCAGTCAAAACAGGCCATCTCCACAGAGGTTTAATTCTGCCCCTCCCCCTACACAGGTTGAGGCGCAGGGAGACTATAACCAAAGTGGGGGACATAATCAGGTGAATAATTACTCACAAAGAGAATACTCACCAAATAATTGGTATCCGCGCAAGGGTAGATACAATAAACGGCGAAGATATTCTCAGGGTAACCAGACACCCCAGGTATATAATGCTTCCCAAAATAATAATACTGAACAAGCTGAACCCCAGGGGCAACCACGCCAGAATAGAAATAGTGGCCCTGATTCTGAGGGAACCCAATGGTCCAGGAATCAGTACAATGGGGCACCAAGAGATAGGCCCAGGGGTAGAGGTAACTTGTACAATCAGGTAGATATGCTGTTTACCCAATTAAATCGGTTGAGCGAACAAATCGCTAATATGAGTCAAAAATCTACGGCTCAGCAACCGAACAATACTTTTTTAGGGGTACAGCCAGTGGTCAGCAGTGGACCACAGGCACAGTCATAAATACTGCAGTATCACCTGAAGGGGAGGGGAGAGATATACAAAATGTAGTAATAAATATCAATGATACTAATCATGTTATCTCCCCACAGACCGGAAACGGACAAATTAGCTGTGACAATGAGCGACATCAGCCGGAAAAAGTTAACAAATCTCTTCCTTTGCAGCTCTCTCTTAACCTTGTTTCCACAGATGCAGTACAAAAGAATCCAGCCGACCCTGTCATAGAGGAAACAGGTAGGTATGAAGGTTCTTCTGCATCGGAAAGCATGGCAAACTCAGGTAATACGTGGCGAAGCCCACAAATGTATGAGAATGCAAATTTTATGTGTGAAATGATAGAAACTGCAGGAAGATATTATGTACTAGTTGAGCTGCAAGATTCAGTCTCCAACCCTATCAGGGGATTAATTGACACTGGGTCACAGGCAACTATCTTATCCCACAGATACTACACACAGCTAAATGAGCTAACACCCCACAAACCTAAAATAAAAGAATTTGACGGTTCTCTGATAGGTGTTGGGGGTGATTCCCTAAAAGTCTACGGTATTGCCTGGTTAAAATTTATATGGGGAACAGGGTCATAAGACACCCTGTCATTATAGTGGATCTGCCAACTGATCGTTTAATTATTGGTAGTGATCTCCTGAAGGCGATTAAGCACCATAATTGATTGCATAATAATGTAATTTGGTCGCAAGTTAAACGCCTATCAATTATGAAAAATCTGGTACATCTCGCACCCGACACAGCTGTCACGTGGTGGAAAGAGAAACCAGATGCTGTGGAGATTCATTCAGGAATAACTCTACACCTGGAAATCACTATTCTACAAATAGATGATCAGACTCCTTTTAGTGGCTCTGATGGTAATACTTTTAAAATATCGCCTGGAAAGATAGCGAATATCTCCCTAGATGGCGATATATTAAACCATATCACTCCACAAGGGGGATCCTAAAATCCCTAAAGGGGGAGACCATGGCTCAATACCTCACAGGGATTGAGAGAGTTAAAGAGGATCTATTTATCCCTATACAAGTACATGACCTTGGTAAACCAAGTATGCTAAATAAACTTAAAAACAGGAAGCTAGCTATATAAGCGAAGGTTTTATTAGAGCAAATAGCGAACCTAAAGTGATTAAATATCTTTCTCCCCAAGACCACTGTGTCAACGGCCCTGGATGACAGGTCTGAAAGCTATACCATCACAGCTAAGTGCTTATTATCTATCTCTCTTGGTACTAAGTCAGTGAAGCACCTGTTTTTAGTTTTAAATACTCCCCATAATCAAATATACATTGCAATGATATCTTACATAGATATGCCATACAAATAGATCTGATTAATTCTTGCCTCTGGAGCAGGTTAAAGGGGGACCCTGAAGTATTTCAGGATGAAAATGCAGCCCTGAAATCAAACCAGCAATTGCCATATGCTGTGAATATGCAGGTATTCTAGCGTGTTATAATTCCTGCTGGGGCTGATAAATTTCTTTTACCCTTACAGGTAAGAGAGGGCAGAAATTAAAAACTTCTGAAACACTGATTTGCCTCTCCCATAGAATACAAAATCTGGGTGTCACAGTGACTTACACTCCTATGGTGAATATTGGAACTGTTCCAATACATATTATTGTGCATAACATGACCCCACAGGATATAACATTATCCAAGGGAACTACCATAGGATATGCACTGGAATCAAGTTATTACACTTTTGGATTCCAGAATAATGTAATTGGGCTAATACCTGAAGGATACCTAACTGAAGAACAATTAATAGAACAATCCTTTGCATCTATGCCAGAGGGTCTATTTAATATTCAGTCTATTTATCCCTTCAGCTCAGAGGAAGGCATCTGTAAAATTGAAGAAGCCTCTCTAGTGTTTGATCAGCCAATCAAACAGCAAGATTACCCCAATCCCCAGAGTCATGGGAGCAATATAAATTATAATCAAGGGGATCTCACCTCTAGGTTGGAAGAAGCCTATTGAAATAGGACAGCCTGAAATCTTTCCAGGATTTCAGCAAATAGTCGAAGAGCAAATATCCTTAGCCAATGGCTGTTCTAGCGATGATGAACGCCAACAGCTGCGAGAACTCCTGATGGAGTACAAGGATATTTTCGCTAAGGATTCTTATGACTGTGGTACCACAGACTTGCACATTGCAAGAATACAAACAGATCCTAATGCGCCATCCCTGTATTTGTCAAACATTACAGACTTTCCCTTAGCCTCATATGATTCTCTTGCAGAGATCATAAGGAATTTGGAAGAAAGAGGTATTATCAGACAGGTGCACAGCTCTTACAATAATCCTATTCTAGGTGTCCTTAAGCCCAATGGACAATGGCGTTTGTGTGCTGACTTAAGACAGCTAAACTACGAGGTATACATGTCTGGCTGGCCTGTACCATACATTGACCAGTGCCTAGCACAAATGCAGGGATCCAAAATATTCACTGCCATTGATTGTGCACAGGGATATTGGACCATAAAGGTACATGAGGAGGACCAGTATAAGCTGGCATTCTCTTTCCAAAGGTCCAATATGCATTCAGAGACTTCCATTTGGATACATAAATTCTGGACATGAATTTGCTGTATTCATGCATAAGGCTATGCCTGACGCACTGGAAAGGGGGACCTTATCTTATGTTGATGATGTTTTAATCAAAAGCACCGACTTTGAAAAACACATTGCAGAGCTTAAACACGTCCTCAGCCAACTTAAAAGGGCAGGTGTCAAATTATCCCTGCAAAAAGCTCAATGGTGCCGCACTCGTGTAAACTTCTTGGGACATGAAGTTACTTCTGACGGATTAAATCCCCAGAAGAAAAAAGGTAGAAGCGATAGTGAATTCTAAAAACCCAACTAACTTAAAGGAATTGAGATCATTCCTGGGTATGACAAATTATTCTCGCAAATTCATTGATAATTATGCGGAATTAACTAAACCACTACTACTTCTTCTGAAGAAAGATGTGAAATGGCACTGGAGTGAGTCTCAAGAGACAGCCATCAGAGAGCTGAAGAGAAAAACTCACTCAAGCACCTTGCTTAGTGTACCCTGAAGGTGGTAAACCTTTCTACTTAGGAAACAGGGTACACAGATGTAAGCATGAGTGCTGTGTTATACCAAAAGCATGATAATTTGAACAAAGCCATTGCTTATGCGAGCAAAAATCTATCCCCAGTAGAAATAAAGTTTAACGATTGCGAAAAAGCCCTCTTATCTACTGTATGGGCTCTACAAAATTTCCGCAGCTATATACAGGGCGAGAAAATTATTGTAGAAACGGGCCCACCAGCCTTTGCTTATATTTGCAAAGTGAGAGAATAAGAGATGGGAATTTGTCTATAGCCGCATAACAGCGTGGACTCTTTCCTTACCAAGGCTGGCCCTTAGAAATTCGCTACAAGCAGAATAAAAAGAATCCAGTCGCACAAGGGCTTGCTGAGCTCCGACGACTGTACTGCTGAGAGATCCTGGGGAAGAATTATCAGAAGATGATTTTCTGGAAGAACAATTGCTTTCCCCAATAAAATGTACAATGAGGACCATTGTCAAACATTACCTTGGTATTATGTTTGATGGTTGTTCTTACCATGCCACTATTGATAATGAGCGCAGATTAGTCGCTGGCATTGGTATAACGGGGGCAAATGGATTCCCAAATATATCTGTAGGTTTCAATATTGGACCAAGATCCAGTCAATGTTGCAGGAACTAACTGCTGTTTCAAAACCATTGAAATGGGCTATTGAAACATGGTATTCATGAATTTGTGATCATACTGACTCAAATTATGTGCGTGACAGTTTTTGTTGAATCCCTGCCAACTTGGAAAACGAAATGCATGCAGAAAAGCAATAACAAACCAGTCAAGCATGGCAAGTTGTTCTGCGAGGATTGATAATCTGGTAGTATCCAATGATTTAACCATTACACTGGAAAAAGACCAAGGGTCCATTCCAGAGTTCTAGGTCCTGATAAGGAAGGCAATGACCTTGCGGACTCATTAGCCAAACAAGGAGCCATAACTGGAGAACTCCTTAATATTGACCACTTAATGGGTGCAATTCAGGTAGAAGCCATTACCAGAAACCAGGCAAAACAACAGAGTGAGCCTAACTATGGTACAATGGAGTCAGGATTCTCCTAGTGAGGACCTGATCACTAGTCAAAAAGAAGACCCCATTGTAGGCATCTTCTATAAACACATAGAAGATCCTGAAAGCAACCCCCATCTCAAAAGATGATTGTATTGGCAAAGAAGATCTGAGAATCTTAATAAAATCTAAATCACAATTCAAATTACAGGATGGTTTGTTAATTAGAACCTCCAAAACTGGCATCCAACAGTGGGTAGTACCCACCAAGTTCAGAGGTCTAATGCTTCAACATGCCCATGATGCTCCCACATCTGGTCATCGCGGTGCCAAACTCACGTACGAAATATTGCGTGACTACGCTTTTTTGGCCACACATGTTGAAAGATGTTCAAACCTACTGTCAAGGGGTGTTTAATCTGTCCACAGTTCCAACCCACTGCACCAACGCATAGAGCGCCATTGCAGAAAAGGGGGATGGTAATGCCATGGTCAGATATACAAATTGATTTTATTGGTCCGGTAACAAGGTCATCAAGATGGTAACAAGTACATGTTAACAGTGACATTCCTGTTCACTAAATGGGTAGAGTGCATTAGTGCACCTAACAATAGTGCTGAAACATGTGCAGCTTTGCTCATCAACCATGTAATTTTCCAGATTTGGTTTGCCCCAAATAGAATCGAATCAGGATCGGGGGACCCACTTCACTAGCGAAGTGATGACAAAAATGTGGAAAATACTAGGGGTTAAAAGAAAGCTCCATATTGCTTATAGAGCTTGCCTCAAGTGGTGGTGTAGAGCGTTACAACCAATCCATTGTTAAAATCCTCAAAAAGTTTGTGAGTGAAACAGGTAAAGACTGGGATATAAAACTACCTCTAGTCTTAATGGCATTAAGAGCAACTCCAAGTAGTGCTACCAAGATGTCACCTTTTGAGCTGATGACTGGTAGAAGAATGGTTCTACCTCAGCATCTGCTGTAACCTGTACATCAGACCAAAATTGATAAACGCTGCCAATACACATCAATATGTGGAAAACTTAAGAAAGCACCTGCAATATGCCTTTGCATTTGCTCAAAGGAATTTAGAAAGAGCCGCAACCTGCCACTAAAACCTATTATGATCTCAAAACATCCAAAAAGGAATATGAAATAAATGATAAAGTTTATCTTTATAACTTTGGAAGAGATCAGGTTAGGAGAAAGAAATTTCTTCCCTCATGGAAAGGTCCTTTTTGTCATTACTGACAAAATATCTCCAGTGGCCTATAAAATACGGATCCCCCAAAAATGAAGGTTTCATAGATAAATGGGTACATATAAATCAACTGCGGGCATGTCATCCCAGGTCCCAACTACAAGTCATAGAGGGAGAATGAAGTGTCATATCCCCAAATGCACTAAAGACATACTGTAATTTAAAGATGCCTAACTGATAAACATGAAAGCTCAAAATAACAAACTTTCTTCATAAGAGACTGTCTATGAGGTATACGGTTGATCCTCATCAAATACCATTGACTTTAGACCAATTTAAATACATGTGTCCTACATCTATTAAAAAATTGGAAGGGGGATTATGTCATGGTATATGTGAGGTTAATAAATATATATATTTTAATCATATATCTCCAGATTAATAAATCTGTATTTTTGATCAAGACATTTCACTGATCAGAAAAAGAAAAAATGATTCATTCCTCTCAGACAAACTGACTTCAATCATGTTCAGCTCTTCCCCCATTTAGTATGCAGACAGGATGTCTCCAAAGGCTTGAGCATAACCTTTGAAGCCCCCTCCTGCTGTGTAAAAGGCAGCATTTTGATACATAGAACAGGACACAGGCCCATATATATGGATTTCCTCCAAGAGAAATGCCGATCCGTCTGAAGAAATGTGAGAACTGCAAACATTTTTCAAGTGGGAACTGATAATTAGCACAAATTTGTTTTGAATGACTCAGGCTATGTGGCTGATAATACCAGATGTGGTGATTAAAATAACACAGAGAAAACAAAGACAGATGCTTGAGGTATGACTCTGGAAGTTCACGTAAGCAGACAGCAAATAAACATTTTTTTTTCTCTCTCTGTTTAAATACATGCCCCAGAATGTATTAAATATAGAAATTTGGGAAATTGTCTAATTCTATATTAATTATTACATGGGTATTTGCTAAGCTTGGGAGGTAACTGTTTTAATCAGTCAAAAATGTGTAATAAATTCTGTTTTGTTTATATTTTTCAGACAGATAATCTCAAATCTACATAGAAGTGAATGTGCATGTATGTGTGTATATATATATATATATATATGTGTGTATATATATATATATGTGTATATATATTTATATGTTTTGAAAACATAAAAAGATCTTACTTAGCCTCTGTGTGTTTAAAAACATGAATAGATGTTTATGGACCTGAAGAGAAGTGATTATTAACATTTATTTTCTTATTTCAGATCTACATAGACAGGATTCACTTGGAATACAGTACAATACTGAATTAAAAATAAGCTATTATTCACATATAAATGCCAGGATACCGATAAAATTGTAATGCATTTTAAGCTACTAATTAGCAGTATAAATTGCCTTGATATAATAAAATGTTAATAATATAACATATTTGGTATCAGAATAATCAAAAAAAAAATAACCTAATATTAACCATCTGTAATTGGGGTTATATATGATTAATGCAGAGAGTGTAATCTGATTAAATAACCATTTATATGAAAAAAAAAAAAAAATTAACTTGCTTAAAAATGTCAGAAATGCTGTATTGTATTGCTATGTTGTACTGTATGCTGCCACCTGGTGTTATGTTGCGAGAACTACAGCCAGAAGGTTCTTTCTGGCTGTTAAAAATGAAATTTCCAAGGGCCAATCCGATTTAGACTTCCCAGATAACCAATGGGAAGTCAGCTCCCCGTAGTGCACACCCACATGATGTCATCAATGATTATATAATGGGAGTGTTGAATGCACAAGAGAGAGTTGTCTGTAACTTGTTGAAAATTAGTGATCTGATTTTGGCTGCGATATACCTGAAAAAAAAAAAGTTCACTTCAGCAAGGAGCTTAAAACTTATCCTTGATTTGTGCAAAAACCTTCTTTCAAATGAGATGACCTAAAGACCGCTACGAATTGGTTCAAAATTGGTGAAGTATATTGTATTTTAAATTGGTAGTTATAAGACCCTAGGTTTTGTTCAAATCTGTGTCTGAATTGGCTAAGTAACTCATCTATACAAGTTCTGATATTGTCGGTTAATTTTGTATTAGGATAAATTGCAGTTAAATAGCAGAATATATATTTTATCCTATTGTTTTATAAACACTGTTTAGAATTGTATTGCTTGGATGTTAAAGGTTTTTAGTCCCATTGTGTTAAATAAATAAGGCTGAATTGTGAAGGTATATTGTTCTGGGTTTTGTAAGAAGAAATAGCATATCTTAAGAGTTGGTTCTAACGCATATAAACTTTTATTTTAGTTTCCTGTTATTGCAAATATAGTTCAAATATGTTTATGGATATTAACTAATAAAAGAATTCAGATATTTATATTAATTGTATGGTCTAGTAGATGCATGGTTGATAAGGGTTTCTATTTCTTTGTATTGTGTTTATAACCCTGCCATAAACTTATATATATTATTTGGATAGCACTGCTAAGATTTTCATAAATATACTGACATGATGGAGGTCAGAAAATGCAGAATTCTCTTCTCTTGCCTCTCTCTACAGTCTTCTGTTCGGCCATCAGTGGCTCAATGTATTTAGGTTATTGGTCTGATGGTCGCTTCCATGGACATCATTCCCTTTGCTCGATTCCATTTGAGAGCTCTGCAATAATGCATGCTTAGACAATGGAACGGAGACCATTCGGATCTGTCTCAGAGGATAGATCTAGACCAGTCGACAAGAGACTCTCTCCCGTGGTGGCTTTCTCAGGACCATCTGTCTCAGGGCACATGCTTCCATAGACCTTCCTGGTTATTGTGGACCATGGACCCCAGCCTGCTAGGCTGAGGATCAGTCTGGGACTCGTAAAGGCGTAGGGACTATGGACTCGGGGGGGAGGGGTCTGATCTCCCCATAAACATCTTGGAATTGAGAGCGATTTACAATGCTCTGATGGCTTGGCCTAAATTGTCCTTAGCCCGATTTATCAGGTTTCAATCGGACAACATCACCTCAGTGGCTTACATCAACCACCAGGGAGGAACTCGGAGTTCCTTAGCAATGAAGGAGGTGGCACAGATTATTCAGTGGGCGGAAGATCCCAATTGTTGTCGATCTGCCATCCACATTCCTGGAGTGGACAACTGGGAAGTGGATTTCCTGAGCAGACAGACATTTCATCTCGGGGAGTGGGCTCTCCATCCGGAGGTGTTCTCCAGGTTAACCCTCAAATGGGGGGTGCCGGAGTTAGATCTGATGTTGTCTCAGAAGAATGCCAAGCTTCCAAGGTATGGTTCAAGGTCAAGAGATCCTCAGGCCGCTCTAATAGATGCTCTGGCGGTTCCTTGGGATTTCAGTCTAGCATACCTGTTTCCTGCATTGGCGCTCCTTCCACAAGTTATTGCTCGTATGAAACAGGAGAGAGCATCAGTAATTCTAATAGCTCCTGCATGGCCTTGCAGGATCTGGTATGCAGACCTAGTGAAAATGTAATCTCGGCCATCTTGGACGTTTCCTCTGAGGAAGGACCTTCTAACTCAGGGTCTATTCCTCAGTCCAAATCTCGTTTCTCTGAAGCTGACTGCTTGGATATTGAACGCTTAGTTCTGTGACTGTCTAAGCGGTAATTTTCTGAGTCGGTTATTAAGACCATGATCCAGGCTCGCAAGCCTTTAACTCGAAAAATTTACCATAAGGTATGGCGTAAATACCTTTATTGGTGTGAATCTGAAGGGCTACTCTTGGAGTAGGGTCAGGATTCCTAGAATTTTGTCTTTTCTCCAGGATGGTCTGGAGAAAGGGTTGTCAGTCAGTTCTCTGAAAGGTCAGATTTCTGCATTATCTATTTTTGTTACACAAGTGTCTGGTGGATGTGCCAGATGTTCAATCTTTTTGTCAGGCCCTGGTCAGAATCAGGCCTGTGTTTAAACCTGTTGCTCCTCCTTGGAGCCTTAATCTTGTTCTTAAAGTTTTGCAGCAAGCTCCGTTTGAGCCAATGCATTCCATAGATATTAAGTGTGATTCGCATTACCTTATCTTTCATGCGGATAGGGCGGTTCTTCGTACTAAATTAGGGTTTCTTCCTAAAGTGGTTTTGGATAGAAATATTAATCAGGAAATTGTTGTTCTCTGACCCAATACTCCTAATAAAGAACGTCTGTTGCACAACTTGGATGTTGTGCGTGCTGTAAAATTCTATCTACTGGCTACTAAGGATTTTTCCCAGTCTTTTGCCCTGTTTCTCAGGAAAGCGTAAGGGTCAAAATGCTACTGCTACTTCTCTTTCCCTCTGATTGAGAAGTATATAATTCGTTTTGCTTATGAGACTGCTGGACAGCAGCCTCCTGAGAGAATTACAGCTCATTCCACTAGGGCTGTCTCCTCTTCTTGAGCTTTCAAAAATTAAGCTTCTGTGGATCAGATTTGCAAGGCTGCAACTTGGTCCTCTCTGCATACTTTTTTTAATTTTCCAAATTGATACTTTTGCCTCGGCTGAGGCCTCTTTTGGGAGAAAGGTTCTTCAAGCGGTGGTGCCTTTTGTTTAGGTCTGCCTGTTTTGTTCTTTTTCCCTGTTCATTCTGTGTCCTCTAGCTTGAGTATTGGTTCCCACTAGTAATTGAATGACATTGTAGACTCTCCATATCTTAGGAAAGAAAACAAAATGTATGCTTAACTGATAAATTTCTTTCTTTCCGGATATGGAGAGTCCTCGACCCCACCCTTTATTAAGGCAGTTATTTTTGACTAAACATCAAGCACCTCTACACTTTTGTGTTATTCCTTTTCCATTTCCCTTTGGTCGAATGACTGGGGATTATGGGTAGGGGAGTGACACTTAACAGCTTTGCTGTGGTGCTCTTTCCCTTCTCGTGGCGGCCAGGAGTGATATTCCCACCAGTAATTGAATGACGTTGTGGACTCTCCATATGCGGAAAGAAAGAAATTTATCAGGTAAGCATAATTTTTTATTTTATTTTTATCTGGTTTACATAAACGGTTCATATTTAAACAACCTGTATCTTATTATTTCAGTTGATTCCATTCATTATATGTGATTCGTGAATAAAGCATATAATTTATAGATGCTGTAACTAATAACACAATTGTAATTTGACAGTCTTCCACCTAATATTGAGAGTGCATAGATATACACTTTACTTTTATTAAGAAATTGGTACTATTGAGAGTACATAGATATACACTTTAAACTACTTTTATTAAGAAATTAAAACTGTCAATTAGTGGCCATTATTATATTTTTCCATTTATTAAAACAATTTGTGTTCTAACTTCCTTTATCCCATTGTAAATCCTGCCTCTTATATTTTAGTCTTGTATTAGTCTTATAATGAAGGATCAAATCCGCAGTCAGTATCTTATGACACTAGGTTTATGACTCATGCACTCAGGTGTTTCGGCATTAGGTAGTCAACATCTAATTGGACAATCAGATCTTTTATGTCTAATAAAGTTAGCTGCTTTTTGATTTAATAACGTTTAAATGTCTCCTATATTGTACTTGCAAGTATATTCTCTAATGTATTCTCTAGTCTATAAAGCTTTGGAGAATTGATGGTCAGTAAAAGGTGATATTTAAGACCACAATGTAAGCTGACATTTGTATTTATTTATATGTACTGTATATGTCTCAAATAAGCTTACATTTTAATGTTAATCTATGTCCTCATGCTTGATCTGAGACATAGGCAAGAGAGCGATTCTATTCCCCAGACAATGGGTCCAGTTATAGTTACGTTATGTTTATTTCTTTGTTTCTTATTTTATTTGTTTTGGTTAAACAAACAAATTGACGAATTATTGATACATTAAGTAACTGTCTTTTTTTTCTTTCCATTTCCATAATTTTAAATTACTATTCCCTTGTTCTACAAGATACTAGTTACTTACTTTATGTTGGACAATTCTCCTAGTCTTTGATTACTATGTACCTCATACAGATTTTCAATAATTTTTTTATATATAGCGCTACGGACTTTGGCGGCGCTATACAAATAAATGATGATGATTATAATACTTTTTTTTTTTTTCTTTAAATAATTGGGTTTTTTCCACCCTGCATATAAGTGAAGCATAAAAGTAAGAAATGTCACGTATTTTATATAGATACATAGTTAAAATAATATTTTCTCTGAATAAATGAGAAATGGCAAACTTTCACGTGGTTTTCATGCAAAGCTACAAACATTTGTAAGGTTTTGCTAGGGTTTCATCTGAAGCTGTATTTTATTAGTGCTATCTGAGCAGACACACTGTTTAAAATGCGGGTGCATGAAGCATATTTACATATTATTCATGTGCACATGCACAGTTAAAGCTCACTCTAAAAACAGTGATAGCTTTTACTAGTAGCTTTTTTTGCTTAAGCAAGTATATTGCAAAAATAGTTATATTCACAACTGAAATGCATTGATGTGCGTTTCAGTTTTGGCTGGAATATCCCTTGTGTACACTGTAATGAAAATGTATCCATGTAATAAAGTATTATCAAATGTTTTACATTTTTAGGTTCGTTTGACACACAATATTAGACACAAGAATGTGGTTAATTTCTATGAGTGGTATGAGACGAGCAACAGTCTTTGGCTGGTTATGGAGCTGTGCACAGGTGAGAAATTACTTCTCCATAATTATCATATAGAAACATAGAATTTGACGGTAGATAAGAACCAAAAAGGCCCATCAAGTCTACCCATATTACATGTTACTTTTTCCTTAGGATAGCCTTATGCATGTCCAGGCATTTTTAAAGTCCTTTACAGTTTTGTGTTTACCACCTCAAATGGAAGTTTATTCCATGAATCCACCACCCTTTCTGTAAAAAAAAATGCTTCCTCAAATTTCTCCTGAATCTACTACCCTTTAAACTTTAGATTGTGACCCCTTGTTTTGGCATTTATTTTTTGTGAAAAATGCTTTCAGCTTCTATTTTATTAAGTCCCTTCATATATTTAAAGGTTTCTATCATGTCACCTCTTTCCCTTCTATCCTCTAAACTATACATATTTAGATCATAGAGTCTTTCTTTGTACGTTTTATATTTTAGACCATGTACCATTTTAGTAGCCCTCCTATGGACACCTTCTAGTTTATTTATATCTTTCTGAAGATATGGTCTCCAGAACTGTACATTTGGGAAAATCAAATGATCACTTAAGGGACATGAAACCCAAAATGTTTCTTTCATGATTGAACAAACAATTTTAAACAACTTTCCAATTTACGTCTATCTAGTTTGCTTTGTTCTTTTGGTATCCTTTGTTGGAAAGACTAACTAGGTAGGCTCAGGAGCTGGGAGCTAGCTGTTGATTGGTGGCTGCTCATAAATGCCTGTTGTCATTGGCTTACAGATGTGTTCAGCTAGTTCCCAGCAGTACATTGCTGCTCCTTCAATAAAAGTATATCAAGAGAATGAAGCAAAATCAATAACAGAAGCAAATGGGAAAGGAGTTTAATATTGTCTGAATCATGAAAGAAAAATGTGGGTTTCATGTCCCTTTAATTCTAATTGTGCAGTGTTGTAAAGTTCTTTAGCTCTTTAACAGGTCCTGGCTCTGTAAAGTAAATCTTGTTTTTCCTTAATATTTTTTTTATTTGATTTGGTTCTGTTCCCAGAACAAGTTCATGTGAACTCAAAAGAAGATAATGCAATTAGTTGCAATCTCCATAGAAAGTACTGGGAATTGCTGAATTTTGATCTTTTTGTCAAGTTTCTTACAAAAAGTTATGTTGTGTAATTGGTGAAGAACACTGCGTCATATCAGTGATTTATATTAAAAAATGTGGTATTTTTTGTTATCTTTATTTATTTTTTTCCTATTCGAAATCATTTTAAAGTGAAAGTCAATCCTAGCGTTGTACAAACTCTAGGATTTACTATTGAAACAAATAAAGGGCACTTTCATTCATGATGTATAAGATACTTCATGTAGAAAGCTCCTTTATTTGATTCAATTGATCGCCGTTTTAGCTGCTACAGCAGCCCACGGCTAAAATTTTGTTTTTGCTAAGAGGTGATGTTTTCACCTCTTAGCCAATAGCCGTGCGGTAAATCCGGCTTGGCGCCTATGGGAGACGGATTTACTGCATGGCTATTGGCTAAGAGGTGAAAATGTCACCTCTTAGCCAAACATTTTTTTTAGCCGTGGGCTGCTGTACCAGGTAAAAACGGCGACCAATTGAAACAAGTAAAGGAGCTTTCTACATGAAGTATCTTATACTTCATGAATACTTTATTTGTTTCAATAGTAAATCCTAGCGTTTGTACAATGCTAGGATTGACTTTCACTGAAACTGAAAATGTTTAAATGGAAACATTCACATAACAGAATGTTTTGTATTATTTTATAGCGCTAGCTACATTTCCTGGACTTAAAGGGACATGAAGCCCCAAATTTTTCTTTCCTGATTCAGATAGAGCATGTGATTTTAAGCATCTTTCCCTTTAACTTCTTATATCTAATTTGCTTCATTCTCTTGGCATCCTTAGTTGAAAAGCATACCAGGTAGGCTCAGGAGCAGCAGTGCATAACTTGGAGCTAGCTGCTGATTGGTGGCTGCACATAGTATATGCTTCTTGTCATTGGTTTACCAGATTTGTTCAGCATATTAGTGCTGCTCATTTAACAACTGAAACCAAGAGCATGAAGCAAAGTAAAATGGAAAGTTGTTTAAAATCACATGCTCTATCTAAATCATGAAATAAAAATTGGGTTTCATGTCCTTTTAAGTTTTTTTTTATTCCGTTTTGTTTGCATTCCATTGTTATTAATTTCCATTTTTTACAGCAGAAAAGTCAGAAAACAGTGGGGAGTAGTAGAGAGTTTGGTCCATTTTAAATGATGTTCCGCTTTCCTTAGTACATTATCCCTTTAACATTGATCTATTAACTTTTTTCCCTTAAAGTGAAAGTCAATCCTAGTGTTTTACAAACGCAAGGATTTACTTTTGAAGCAAATAAAGGGGACTTTCATTCATGAAGTATAAGATACTTCATGCAGAAAGCTCCTTTATTTGTTTCACGCGATCGCTGCTCTGAGATGCTAAGGCAGCCCACGGTAGATCACTGTTTTGCTAAGAGATTACGCTTTCACCTCTTAGCCAATAGCCGTGCGGTAAATCTGGCTTGGCGCCCTTGGGAGCCTGATTTCACGCACGCTATTTGCTAGTTTTTTTCACGCATGAATGAAAATCCCCATTATTTGTTTCAGTAGTCAATCCTAGCGTTTCATAAACCCTAGGGTTGACTTTCACTTTAAGGATAAACTAAAGGGATGTTTCTCCAACATAGGTGTGTCCGGTCCACGGCGTCATCCTTACTTGTGGGATATTCTCTTCCCCAACAGGAAATGGCAAAGAGCCCAGCAAAGCTGGTCACATGATCCCTCCTAGGCTCCGCCTACCCCAGTCATTCTCTTTGCCGTTGTACAGGCAACATCTCCACGGAGATGGCTTAGAGTTTTTTAGTGTTTAACTGTAGTTTTTATTATTCAATCAAGAGTTTGTTATTTTAAAATAGTGCTGGTATGTACTATTTACTCAGAAACAGAAAAGAGATGAAGATTTCTGTTTGTATGAGGAAAATGATTTTAGCACCGTAACTAAAATCCATGGCTGTTCCACACAGGACTGTTGAGAGCAATTAACTTCAGTTGGGGGAACAGTGTGCAGTCTCTTACTGCTTGAGGTATGACACATTCTAACAAGACGATGTAATGCTGGAAGCTGTCATTTTCCCTATGGGATCCGGTAAGCCATGTTTATTAAGATAGTAAATAAGGGCTTCACAAGGGCTTATTAAGACTGTAGACTTTTTCTGGCTAAATCGATTCATTATTAACACATATTTAGCCTTGAGGAATCATTTATTCTGGGTATTTTGATATGATTATATCGGCAGGCACGGTTTTAGACACCTTATTCTTTAGGGGCTTTCCCTAATCATAGTCAGAGCCTCATTTTCGCGCCGGTATGGCGCACTTGTTTTTGAGGACAGCATGGCATGCAGCTGCATGTGTGTGGAGCTCTGATACATAGAAAAGTCTTTCTGAAGGCATCATTTGGTATCGTATTCCCCTTTGGGCTTGGTTGGGTCTCAGCAAAGCAGATTCCAGGGACTGTAAAGGGGTTAAATATAAAAACGGCTCCGGTTCCGTTATTTTAAGGGTTAAAGCTTCCAAATTTGGTGTGCAATACTTTTAAGGCTTTAAGACACTGTGGTGAAATTTTGGTGAATTTTGAACAATTCCTTCATACTTTTTCGCAATTGCAGTAATAAAGTGTGTTTAGTTTAAAATTTAAAGTGACAGTAACGGTTTTATTTTAAAACGTTTTTTTGTGCTTTGTTATCAAGTTTATGCCTGTTTAACATGTCTGAACTACCAGATAGATTGTGTTCTGACTGTGGGGAAACCAAGGTTCCTTCTCATTTAACTATATGTATTTTATGTCATAAAAAATTTTAGTAAAAATGATGCCCAAGATGATTCCTCAAGTGAGGGGAGTAAGCATGGTACTGCATCATCCCCTCCTTCGTCTACACCAGTCTTGCCCATACAGGAGGCCCCTAGTACATCTAGTGCGCCAATACTCCTTACTATGCAACATTTAACGGCTGTAATGGATAATTCTATCAAAAACATTTTAGCCAATATGCCCACTTATCAGCGAAAGCGCGACTGCTCTGTTTTAGAAAATTCTGTAGAGCATGAGAACGCTGATGATATGGTTTCTGAAGGGCCCCTACACCAGTCTGAGGGGGCCAGGGAGGTTTTGTCTGAGGGAGAAATTTCAGATTCAGGAAACATTTCTCAACAAGCTGAACCTGATGTGATTACTTTTAAATTTAAGTTGGAACATCTCCGCGCTCTGCTTAAGGAGGTGTTATCCAATTTGGATGATTGTGATTATCTGGTCATTCCAGAACCACTATGTAAAATGGAAAAGTGCTTAGAGGCCCCGGGGCCCCCCGAAGCTTTTCCTATATCCAAGCGGGGTGGCGTACATTGTTAGTAAAGAATGGGACAGGCCCGGTATACCTTTAGTACCTCCCCCCATATTTATAAAATTGTTTTCTTATAGTCGACCCCAGAAAGGACTGATGGCAGACAGTCCCCAAGGTCGAGGGGGCGGTTTCTACTCTACACAAGCGCGCCACTATACCCATAGAAGATAAAACCTAAGTTTCGTCCCTTTCGCAGAAACGGATCAGCCCCAAGGGCTACGTCCTCTAAGCAGGAAGGTAATACTTCTCAAGCCAATCCAGCCTGGAGACCTATGCAAGGCTGGAACAAAGGAAAGCAGGCCAGGAAACCTGCCACTGCTACCAAGACAGCATGAAATGCGGGCCCTCGATCCGGGACCGGATCTGGTGGGGGGCAGACTCTCTCTCTTCGCTCAGGCTTGGGCAAGAGATGTTCTGGATCCTTGGGCGCTAGAAATAGTCTCCCAAGGTTATTCTCTGGAGTTCAAGGGGCTTCCTCCAAGGGGGAGGTTCCACAGGTCTCAGTTGTCTTCAGACCACATAAGAAGACAGGCATTCTTACATTGGGTAGAAGACCTGCTAAAAATGGGAGTGATTCATCCTGTTCCATTAGGAGAACAAGGGATGGGGTTCTACTCCAATCTGTTCATAGTTCCCAAAAAAGAGGGAACGTTCAGACCAATCTTAGATCTCAAGATCTTGAACAAGTTTCTCAAGGTTCCATCGTTCAAGATGGAAACCATTCGAACACTTCTTCCTTCCATCCAGGAAGGTCAATTCATGACCAAGGTGGATTTCAAGGATGCGTATCTACATATTCCTATCCACAAGGAACATCATCGGTTCCTAAGGTTTGCATTCCTGGACAAGCATTTCCAGTTCGTGGCGTTTTCTTTCGGATTAGCCACTGCTCCTAGGATTTTCTCATAGGTACTAGGGTCCCTTCTGGCGGTGCTAAGACCAAGGGGCATTGCTGTAGTACCTTACTTGGACGACATTCTGATTCGAGCGTCGTCCCTTCCTCAAGTAAAGGCTCACACGGACATTGTCCTGGCCTTTCTCAGATCTCACGGATGGAAAGTGAACGTGGGAAAAGAGTTCTCTATCTCCGTCAACGAGGGTTCCCTTCTTGGGAACTATAATAGACTCCTTAGAAATGAGGATTTTTCTGACAGAAGCCAGAAAAACAAAACTTCTAGACTCTTGTCGGATACTTCATTCCGTTCCTCTTCCTTCCATAGCGCAGTGCATGGAAGTGATAGGTTTGATGGTAGCGGCAATGGACATAGTTCCTTTTGTGCGCATTCATCTAAGACCATTACAACTGTTCATGCTCAGTCAGTGGAATGGGGACTATTCAGACTTGTCTCCGAAGATACAAGAAAATCAGAGGACCAGAGACTCATTCCGTTGGTGGCTGTCCCTGGACAACCTGTCACAAGGGATGACCTTCCGCAGACCAGAGTGGGTCATTGTCACGACCGACGCCAGTCTGATGGGCTGGGGCGCGGTCTGGGGATCCCTGAAAGCTCAGGGTCTTTGGTCTCGGGTAGAATCTCTTCTACCGATAAATATTCTGGAACTGAGAGCGATATTCAATGCTCTCAAAGCTTGGCCTCAGCTAGCGAGGGCCAAGTTCATACATCAACCATCAGGGGGGAACAAGGAGTTCCCTAGCGATGGAAGAAGTGACCAAAATCATTCTATGGGCGGAGTCTCACTCCTGCCACCTGTCTGCTATCCACATCCCAGGAGTGGAAAATTGGGAAGCGGATTTTCTGAGTCGTCAGACATTGCATCCGGGGGAGTGGGAACCTCCATCCGGAAATCTTTGCCCAAGTCACTCAACCGTGGGGCATTCCAGACATGGATCTGATGGCCTCTCGTCAGAACTTCAGAGTTCCTTACTACGGGTACAGATCCAGGGATCCCAAGGCGGCTCTAGTGGATGCACTAGTAGCACCTTGGACCTTCAAACTAGCTTATGTGTTCCCGCCGTTTCCTCTCATCCCCAGGCTGGTAGCCAGGATCAATCAGGAGAGGGCGTCGGTGATTTTGATAGCTCCTGCGTGGCCACGCAGGACTTGGTATGCAGATCTGGTGAATATGTCATCGGCTCCACTATGGAAGCTACCTTTGAGACGAGACCTTCTTGTTCTAGGTCCGTTCGACCCACTCCAGCTGACTGCTTGGAGATTGAACGCTTGATCTTATCAAAGCGAGGGTTCTCAGATTCTGTTATTAATACTCTTGTTCAGGCCTGAAAGCCTGTAACCAGAAAAATTACCACATAATTTGGTATATCTGTTGGTGTGAATCTGCAGGATTCCCTTGGGACAAGGTTAAGATTCCTAAGAGTCTATCCTTCCTTCGAGAAGGATTGGAAAAAGGATTATCTGCAAGTTCCTTGATGGGACAGATTTCTGCCTTGTCTGTGTTACTTCACAAAAAGCTGGCAGCTGTGCCAGATGTTCTAGCCTTTGTTCAGGCTCTGGTTAGAATCAAGCCTGTTTACAAAATTTGGACTCCTCCTTGGAGTCTCAACCTAGTTCTTTCAGTTCTTCAGGGGGTTCCGTTTGAACCCTTACATTCCGTTGATATTAAGTTATTATCTTGGAAAGTTTTGTTTTTGGTTGCAATTTCTTCTGCTAGAAGAGTTTCAGAATTATCTGCTCTGCAGTGTTCTTCTCCTTATCTGGTGTTCCATGCAGATAAGGTGGTTTTGCGTACTAAACCTGGTTTCTTCCAAAAGTTGTTTCTAACAAAAACATTAACCAGGAGATAGTTGTGCCTTCTTTGTGTCCTAATCCAGTTTCAAAGAAGGAACGTTTGTTGCACAACTTGGATGTAGTTCGTGCTCTCAAATTTTACTTAGCAGCTACTAAGGATTTCAGACAAACTTTGTCTTTGTTTGTTGTTTATTCTGGTAAACGGAGAGGTCAAAAAGCAACTTCTACCTCTCTCTCCTTCTGGATTAAAAGCATTATCCGATTGGCTTATGAGACTGCCGGACGGCAGCCTCCTGAAAGAATCACAGCTCACTCCACTAGGGCTGTGGCTTCCACATGGGCCTTCAAGAACGAGGCTTCTGTTGATCAGATATGTAAGGCAGTGACTTGGTCTTCACTGCACACTTTTTCTAAATTTTACAAATTTGATACTTTTGCTTCTTCTGAGGCTATTTTTGGGAGAAAGGTTTTGCAAGCCGTGGTGCCTTCCATTTAGGTGACCTGATTTGCTCCCTCCCTTCATCCGTGTCCTAAAGCTTTGGTATTGGTTCCCACAAGTAAGGATGACGCCGTGGACCGGACACACCTATGTTGGAGAAAACAGAATTTATGTTTACCTGATAAATTACTTTCTCCAACGGTGTGTCCGGTCCACGGCCCGCCCTGGTTTTTTTAATCAGGTCTGATAATTTATTTTCTTTAACTACAGTCACCACGGTAACATATGGTTTCTCCTATGCAAATATTCCTCCTTAACGTCGGTCGAATGACTGGGGTAGGCGGAGCCTAGGAGGGATCATGTGACCAGCTTTGCTGGGCTCTTTGCCATTTCCTGTTGGGGAAGAGAATATCCCACAAGTAAGGATGACGCCGTGGACCGGACACACCGTTGGAGAAAGTAATTTATCAGGTAAACATAAATTCTGTTTTTTACCCCTGTGTCTGTGTATATGTGTATGTATATGTGTCTGTGTGTGTATATATGTGGGTGAGTGCGTGTATATATGTGTGTGTGTATGCATGTATGTGTGTATGCATGCTTTCGTGTGTGTATGCATGCTTGTGTGTGTATGCATGTATGTGTGTATGCATGTGTGTATATGTGTGTGTGTGTGTGTGTGTATATGTATGCATGTATGTGTGTGTGTGTGTGTTTATGTATATGTGTGTGTGTTTATATGTCCAGAAATAGACGTGGACCTGTATACTAAGGTTAAAAAAAAATAAAAAATTGGGTGTTTGGATCAGCAATTTCATTTTCATCTAGCAAATAACTGAAGGACACAGTAATATTTCAGTAGTGAAATTAGGTTTATTGGATTAACAGAAAATGTGCAATATGCATCAAAATGAAATTAAACAGGTGCATAAATTTGGGCACCCTTGTCATTTTGTTGCTTTGAATACCTGTAACTACCTAGCAGTGATTAATTGGAACACACAATTGGTTTGGTGAGCCCATTAAGCCTTGCACTTCATAGACAGGTGCATCCAATCATGAGAAAAGTTATTTAAGGTGAGCAATTGCAAGTTGTTGTTCTCTTTGACTCCTCTGAAGAGTGGCAACATGGGGGCCTCAAAACAACTCTCCAATGACCAGAAAACAAAGATTGTTCAACATTATCGTTTAGGGGAAGGCTACAAAAAGCTATCATAGAGATTTAAGCTGTCAGTGTCCACTGTGAGGAACATAGTGAGGAAATGGAAGACCACAGGCACAGTTCTTGTAAGGCCAGAAGTGACAGGCCAAGTAAAATATCGGAAAGGCAAAAGATGGTGAGAACGGTCAAAAACAGCCCACAGATCAACGCCAAAGACTTACAACATCATCTTGCTGCAGATGGTGTCACTGTGCATCGTTCAACAATTCAGCGCACTTTGCACAAAGAGAAGCTGTATGGGAGAGTGAACCGGAAGAAGCCTTTTCTGCACACACTCCACAAACAGAGTCGCTTGAGGTATGCAAATGCATATTTGGACAAGCCAGCTTCATTTTGGAAGAAGGTGCTGTGGACTGATGAAACAAAGATTGAGTTATTTGGTCATAACAAGGGGCGTTATGCATGGCGGCAAAAGAACACAGCGTTCCAAGACAAACACTTGCTACCCACAGTAAAATTTGGTGGATGTTCTATCATGCTGTGGGGCTGTGTGGCCAGTGCCGGTACTGGGAATCTTGTTAAAGTTAGGGTCGCATGGATTCTATTCAATATCAGCAGATACTTGAGAATAATGTTGAGGAATCAGTCACAAAGTTGAAGTTACGCCGGGGCTGGATATTTCAACAAGACAACGACTCAAAACACTGCTCAAAATCTACTCTGGCATTTATGCAGAGGAACAAGTACAATATTCTGGAATGGCCACCCCAGTCCCCAGACCTGAATATATATATATGTGTGTGTGTGTATATATATATATATATATATATATATATATATATATATGTATATATAAATATAAAAATGTAACAGGAAAAGCACTCACTGGACTTCAGACTTCAAACGTGGTAACAAAATTTATTAAATGTGACGTTTCGGGACCTAACACGTCCCTTCCTCTGACAATTGCAAACTCCAAACAAACAAACTAATAAAGGCATACAAAACCCACCCCCAACAGTATCTCCAATCACTGGAAACCGTGTGCAAAATTCTATGGTTTCAACCAACTGTGTGTGTTCAATAGAAATGTATTCACAAATTCAAAGTGAAAAAATAAGCAGTTGTTACAACAATGATGAAAATTGATATAAAATGTGATACATGTGTAAGTACATGTGTAAATATAGCTCAAATATTGCCCCAAGTCCTCAAAAAATCAATAAAGATCAAAGCACCCCTACATCGAAAATGGACTCTCCTTCAACGTCACTAAGGGATTTAACAGCACATAAGGATACTCCCCTTGTACCAATCAATGTCACAATTCACAAATCAAAAGTTCCATAGTTGCTTATAATAAGCGGCACTACTTCCATTCACCTACCGCATCCCCATTCATAGACTGTTTAATGAAAAACCAAACCAGATTGTTGTCCAAAGTCTCACTTAATAAACCCATCACGGGTAGTTACGTTACAACACGCCCCCATGTCTCCCATTGGACCCATCTACACGTTGTCCAGGTAACAGGGAAAACAAATGCTTGCCCCAACAACGGCCTAATGATAGTTTTAGAGTCGGGGATTAAAATATCCGCCCCCTGTGGGCGTGCCTCCTCACATCCACATCAAATACTAAAGTTGCTATGGCAACCTGTCACGAACAATAAATGGCAGAGAATCCCCAAAAAAATCCTGTAATCCCATTGGTCCTCATATCACACCCACACCAGGCGTGCAACAACTCACCCAAGCCCACAATAAATCAACTATACGCAAAAAAGCAAACCAACCAGACATATCTGGACACTACCATATGTTTCACATAACATTTAATCACCACGGCTAGTGAGATTGCTACCGCAAAACCGCGTACCTCTATAGGATTGTTACACCACACCACGCCACATTTTCTCCTATTGGACAGCTCACTCCGCTGTCATAGTGACAAACCAAACCGAAACAACCAAGGCGTGCCCCAGCCACAGTGCAATGATAATATGTGAATATGCTTGGATCAGAGATGACAACATACGCCCACTGTGGGCGTGCCTCCACTGAAACAAAACAAGCACTCTGGTTGCTACAAGCAACAAAAACAAACACAAAGGGTCACAGCTATGTAAAGTGAGTGACAGAGGATCCAATCAGCTAACCTCCCATAGGTACCCACACATACCACCAACGAGCATGTAGCATCTCACCTAACCAAAGTGGTATTATCAAGAATTAATCATACTAAATAAAACAAAGCAATATGGAATTTCCAGAGAGTATCAAATCATAATCAATAAACAATAAGGTGTCCCTGAGTGTCCACCCAGCTCCACATAAGTCGACATAAAAAACAACGAAAAAAAAAATATATATACATATATATAACTAAAAATAAACCTAAGAAATAGAAACTTAAGTACTGTCAAAACATACTTCTCAAAAGACGAATCTGTCCCCATCAAAGAGTGATAATCCCAAAACACCCTAACCATCCAATCCTAAATCAAAAAGAATATAGTAAATCGCAGCAAACCATATTACGACATTATCTGGGGCCCAAAACATCTCCAAACAAAAAATATTAGTGAAACCAAAAAATGGAAGATCCATATATCAATAATAGTGTCATACCACCACAGTGAGTAAACAACACAAAAATAACAATAGAACCAAGAGGGGCCACCACTTCAGACACAGGGGTGTCAGAAATAAGAGGACAAAGGAGCATATATGTGGCCAAATGTATGAGGTGCACAAGTGTCTCACCAGAACCAAACAGTGTCAGTGTATATTAAAAACCAAAAAATAAAAACAATGTAACTCCAGGCAAATCTAATTACCGACTCATAAAGCAACACTAGAGCCTACAAGGTAATATACTCACTATGAAAACCAAGCATCAGAGATAAGAAGGGGAGGGGGAAAAGGAAGGGGGGGGGGAAGGGGGAAGGGAAAAGGGGGAAGGGGGGGAGAACGGGGAGGAGGGAAGCGGAAAGGGGAGGAGGGGAAAAAAAGGGGGGGAAACGGTAGAAGGGACGGGGAAGAAAAAGGAAGAGAGAAGAAAGAAAAGAAAAAAGAAGAAAAAACAACGAAAAAAAGAAAAAGAGAAAAAGAGAGAAAAAGAAAAAAGAAAAAAAGAAAAGAAACAAGAAACGGGGATATGCCCCCTGTTAAACTGAATCGTGTACTCCCATCAGAAGCTGAACTCGTGGACTCTCCATGGAATTGTGGTCAGCTGTAATCACTATTAGAGTCAAATTCAGCCTAGATATGCTTGCCACCCTGTATGGGTATTAAGGCCTCTTGGGGTCAATGTATCCAGTTCATGGATCCAACGAGTCTCCTTCTGTAATAGTTTCTTGGCTCTGTTTCCTCCTCTCTTCATGCTTGGCACATGGTCAATCAAACGGAATCTCATGTCAGTTACGGTATGGTTCTTCTCAAGGAACTGACGAGCCACCGGTTGATCAGCCTTGCCATTCTTCAAAGCTGCTCTAATACTTGATCGGTGGTTCGCCATCCTAGTCCTGGCATCGTCCGTCGTTTTACCAATGTAGAACATACCACACGGGCAATTAAGGAGGTATATAACAAAGGTGGTAGTGCACGTTAAGAAGTGGTTAATCCTATACTTCTTCTTCTTCTCTGGGTGCTGGAAGGAATTTCCTGCATGCATGCTATTACAAGTGACACAACCAAGGCATTTGAAACACCCATTCTTTTTCTTCAGCCAAGTCTGTTTATCAGATATAGGTGAGATGTCAGTCTTCATGAGTGAATCCCTCAGGCTTCTCCCTCTGCGATACGCCAAACGTGGTGCCTGCCAGTGTGTAAATGGTAAGGCTGCGTCAGTTGTAATCAGTTTCCACTCCTCTTTAACAGCTTTAGAAATTCGATGTTTATCAGGGGAATATATTCTTTTTTTCTTCTTCACTTTCAGAATTTGTATTCACAGTCCCCTGGACTACCTGATCACACATTTTCATCAACTCCTTCTTGTTATACCCTCTCTGGGCAAATCTATCAATCATTTCCGCCAGTTGTACACTACAACGTTCAGGGTCAGTGTTGTTACGTATCACCCTTTGAAATTGAGCCTTAGGTATGTTCCTGATAAGAGATGGCTGATGGCAACTTCTTGCGTGTAGTATCGTGTTCCTATCGGTTTCCTTCCGGAACAACGTAGTGCCAATTTTACCAGACGATTTAAAAATTCTAACATCCAGGTAGTCCACAGTTTCGCTATTGGACACAGATTGGAACCTAATGGTACTGTCGAGGCTGTTGAGTGTATGAACCCATTCATCAAAGGACCGTTGATCACCCTGCCACACCAGAAACAGGTCATCGATGTAACGACAATAACATTTTACTGACGTATTCTCAAACACCTTCATCCGATCTGTCTCGTATTCTGTCATATACAAATTCGCCAGCGATGGGGCCACATTGGACCCCATCGCTGTGCCTGCAGTTTGGAGGAAGAATTTACCATCAAAGTAAAAATAGTTGCGTTCTAGACACATGGTGAGAAGCTCAATTAAGACATGTTCTGGAGGGCCTACATAAGGTGTACGTCTTAGGATATTAGCTACTGCTGCAATCCCAGCTGCCTGTGGGATTACGGTATAGAGACTAGAGACGTCCATGGTGACAAGAAGATCAGTATCAGAAATGTCTTAAAGGCTAGTAATTTTCTGTATAAAGGATGTCGAATCTTGTACATATGATCTCATTCTTGTCACTAGTGGCTGGAGAAAATGGTCAACATAAATAGCCAACGGTTGAAGAAGGGACCCACGGGCTGACACGATAGGCCGGCCTGGAGGTTGTTTTTGGTCCTTATGTATTTTTGGCAATGTATACATAATAGGAATGATGGGAAAATCCTTCTGTAGAAACCTGGCTTCTTGTTCGGTAATGAGTCCCTCTTGTTTCCATATGTTGATCCTGCCATCAATCTCTCGTTTCAGTGCCATCGTGGGATCAGCATCCAACCTCTGATATGTTTCCTCATCCTTCAATTGGCGTTCAATCTCCAGTTTATAATCCACTAGATCCATCACCACGACCGCCCCACTAGCCGTGGTCATTAAATGTTATGTGAAACATATGGTAGTGTCCAGATATGTCTGGTTGGTTTGCTTTTTTGCGTATAGTTGATTTATTGTGGGCTTGGGTAAATTATTGCACGCCCGGTGTGAGTGTGATATGAGGACCAATGGGATTACAGGATTTTTGTGGGGATTCTCTGCCATTTATTGTTCGTGACAGGTTGCCATAGCAACTTTAGTATTTGATGTGGATGTGAGGAGGCACGCCCACAGGGGGCGGATATTTTAATCCCAGACTCTAAAACTATCATTAGGCCGTTGTTGGGGCACGCCTTTGTTTTCCCTCTTACCTGGACAACGTGTAGATGGGTCCAATGGGAGACATGGGGGCGTGTTGTAACGTAACTACCCGTGATGGGTTTATTAAGTGAGACTTTGGACAACAATCTGGTTTGGTTTTTTATTAAACAGTCTATGAATGGGGATGCGGTAGGTGAATGGAAGTAGTGCCGCTTAATATAAGCAACTATGGAACTTTTGATTTGTGAATTGTGACATTGATTGGTACAAGGGGAGTATCCTTATGTGCTGTTAAATCCCTTAGTGACGTTGAAGGAGAGTCAATTTTCGATGTAGGGGTGCTTTGATCTTTATTGATTTTTTGAGGACTTGGGGCAATATTTGAGCTATATTTACACATGTACTTACACATGTATCACATTTTATATCAATTTTCATCATTGTTGTAACAACTGCTTATTTTTTCACTTTGAATTTGTGAATACATTTCTATTGAACACACACAGTTGGTTGAAACCATAGAATTTTGCACACGGTTTCCAGTGATTGGAGATACTGTTGGGGGTGGGTTTTGTATGCCTTTATTAGTTTGTTTGTTTGGAGTTTGCAATTGTCAGAGGAAGGGACGTGTTAGGTCCCGAAACGTCACATTTAATAAATTTTGTTACCACGTTTGAAGTCTGAAGTCTAGTGAGTGCTTTTCCTGTTACATTTTTATTGAATTCTTTGAAAGCACCCTGGCAGCTGAACGGTTGGTGGGAGTGCATAGGCCTATGAACTTTATATATATATATATATATATATATATATATATATATATATATATATATATATATATATCCATATAACAGTTCTCATAGCTAAAAGCTTGTATTGTTTAGTCTTCCAGGTGTTTTGTATGTACTGTCTTCCAAATACCAAATAGCAATGCTCCGTTTGCTTTGTGTCATGTCTCCTGAGGGTTTGCCTTCCTGCTACACCACAGGCACATGCTGAACATTGCTCCTGTCACATGGTGTCTAAATGACAGTACATAGAGACAGTTGTAGAGCTTGTGACACTTTAGGCAAAAGTCATACATGTGATCTCTTCACATTATAACAAATTTGCACATACTTTCTTTTTTTTAATTTTAAGCAACCATTATAGGCAAACATCCCAGTGTTTAAATAAGTAAAATAAAACTTATTGTAAGAGTTCCATAGTAAAACTCGCTCAGACATATAACTAGCTCATTTTATTTTGACTCTTTATTCAGAGACAGAAGTAATACAGTAACAACAAATGTCAGAAGTCATCGTTTTACAAAGGCTATCTTGAGGGAAATAATACGCAGGTCACAAGAATGAAACACATTTAGACTGAAGTGATTCACAGATCACTTAAATTGCACTGATTATTGTAATTACAGTTTCATTTCAGCTTAGAGTTAATGCTTTTGTACATTAAGATGAGAGCTTGCAACAATAATAAGAGTTTGTTTAGAGCAAGTAAAACTGTACCCATATCCCCACAAATATAATTTTAAACAACTTTCCAATTTCTGTTATCTAATTTGCTTAATTCTCTTGATATTCTTTGTTGAAAAGCATCTCTAAATAGACTTGAGCTGCTAATTGGTGGCTGCATATAGATATCTCGTGTTATTGGCTCATCAAATGATACCTAAATAATTAAGCAGATTCGATAAAAAGTAAATTGGAATGTTGTTTAATATTGTATTCCCTATCTGAATCATAAAAGAAAACCTTTGTATTTCATGTCCCTATAAAGAATATGTGTCAGTATACGTTTTGCTAATACATATGCTGTCATGAAAAACTTAGCTTTAAAAAGAGTGTACGTAGGGCTGATGAATTTGCTATTCAGGAAAGCATATGGCACTAAACATGCAGAATCAATATCACCTAACTGGTATCATGATGCAAAGGAGCATCCTTATTAAGCACAATACCTGAGATATGGTTGCACCGTGGTGCATATATACTAAATTATAAACACAAATAATAATTGGAATGACATCTCATATTATGGGTTGGGCCATCAGTCTAAACAGTAGGGACCCATGGAATGCCTCCAGACATCAAACAAATGACATGGAATACTGGTAGATTTTAGCTTTAGAGCAGACCTAGATGGGACATGACTAAAACTGAGAAGAGAGTAGTCAGCCTGCAACTTACGCAGCACATACATTGAGAGCTGTTAAAACTGTATAATGAGTACTGTATAATGAAAAGAAAGATTACCTGGGCAGTCAGTCAAGGGAAGTAATGGCGGTGAGCATGACAAGCAATAGCGTAAAGGTGCATATTGTCCAGAATACCGTCTGCCCCATTTTAGAAAAGCTACTAACAATTATTGCACATAATAGCTTCTATATACTATTGAAACAGACACAATGGTGACGATGTGCCCCTCTTGTTACCTTACGGACAAGGTAATGAAAACTTTAGCATCATATACTCTCTGTTCTTACCAAACTAAACATACAAAAGTATACATTTCTAAATTATCATAACTTGTTTAAGTCCCATCTTGCAAGATGGAAGCTAAACTGACATTGATAACAAAAGTAAATTGGAAAGTTGTTTAAAATTGCATGTCCTATCTGAATCATGAAAGTTTAATTTTGACTAGACTGTCCCTTTTATTACTGATTTTTTTTTTGGGGGGGGGAGCTATTATTAAAGAGAATGATCATATAAAAGTGAGCCTTTTTTGGTTCTAACTCACCTTGAAAACTTTTAGAATCAATATAAGAAGAAAAATAATATACGTTTTGTAAAAATATATAAATAAAATATTGTGATCAAAATATATAGAGGATTTTGCTATATTTGATAGCTAGATAGATCCTGAGACATATATATAAACGCCCTTGGCCTGTATTGTGCACGCTAAACTAAAGTGCATACTACAACTTGTCAAGAAGACAACAATATCACTGATATGTGCATGTGTAGAACTTTTATCACAGGGTACATGAATACCTAAATTCCAAGATGATGGTACCCTGTGTGCAGATGCAAAACTTCACTAATCAGCACATTTGATGGGTTAAAATTGAAGAATAGCTTTGAAGAGGAGGAAAAACAATAGCATGGTGAAAAGTAACCCTGCTAATGTATTTGCATTCAGCAGTTTAATATCCCCCACCCCAGGAAATGTAATAATGAATACAGTATATTCTTTGATGGGGAGGTGGTATTTTAGAATTTTTAAGTTTGTTAACATTTTATTGGGATATTAAAGGACCAGTAAACACAGTAGATTTGCATAATCAACCAATGCAATAAAACAAGACAATGCAATAGCACTTAGTCTGAACTTCAAATGAGTAGTAGTTTTTTTTTTCTGACAATTTTAAAATGTATGTCTATTTCCACTCCCCCTGTACCATGTGACAGCCATCAGCCAATCACAAATGCATACACATACCATGTGACAGCCATCAGCCAATCACAAATGCATATACGTTTTATTCTGTGAATTCTTGCCCATGCTTAGTAGGAGCTGGTGACTCAAAAAGTTTAAATATAAAAAGACTATGCACATTTTGTTAATGGAAGTAAATTGGAAAGTTTTTTTAAAAAATTGCATGCTCAATAATGAAAGTTTAATTTTGACTTGAGTGTGCCATTATATATTTACCTTTTCTCTTGTAAGGTGTATCCAGTCCACGTATTCATCCATTACTTGTGGGATATTCTCCTTCCCAACAGGAAGCTGCAAGAGGA
The DNA here is from genome assembly GCF_027579735.1 of Bombina bombina. NCBI lineage: Eukaryota > Metazoa > Chordata > Amphibia > Anura > Bombinatoridae > Bombina > Bombina bombina. The sequence goes on from NC_069503.1 coordinate 465,046,934, forward strand.
TCACCCACAGCAGAGCTGTCTATATAGCTCCTCCCCTAACTGCCACCTCCCAGTCATTCTCTTGCAGCTCTCGACAAGGGAAGTAGCTAGAGAGATGTGGTGCATTAATGTAGTTTATCTTCAATCTAACACAAAACAAGAGGGAACTTTTGCCCAGTCTAAGCCGGTCTGGAGACCTAACCAGGCTTGGAACAAGGGGAAACAGGCCAAGAAGCTTGCTGCTGCCTCTAAGACAGCATGAAGGAGCAGCCCCCGATCCGGAAACGGATCTTGTTGGGGGCAGACTCTCTTTCTTCGCCCAGGCTTGGGCAAGAGATGTCCAGGATCCCTGGGCATTGGAAATTGTGTCCAAGGGTTATCTTCGGGAATTCAAAACCTATCTGCAAACCAGATAAAGAGAGAAGCATTCTTACATTGTGTTCAAGACCTCCTAATTATGGGAGTGATCCACCCAGTTCCGCAGGAGGAACAGGGACAGGGCTTTTATTCAAATCTGTTTGTTGTTCCTAAGAAAGAGGGAACATTCAGACCAATCTTAGATCTCAAGATCTTAAACAAATTTCTCAGAGTCCCATCCTTCAAAATGTAGACTATTCGAACCATCCTTCCTATGATCCAGGAGGGTCAATACAGGCACTGCCAGTTTGTGGCTATTCCCTTCAGGTTGGCCAGGGCACCAAGAATCTTTACAATGGTTCTAGGGTCCCTTCTAGCGGTCCTAAGGCCGCGGGGTATAGCAGTAGTCCCTTACTCAGACGACATTCTGATACAGGCGTCGACTTTTCAAGTTGCCAGGTCTCACACGGACATTGTTCTGGCATTTCTGAGGTCGCTGGGTGGAAAGTGAACGAAGAAAAAAGTTCTCTATCCCCTCTCACAAGAGTTTCCTTCCTAGGAACTCTGATAGATTCTGTAGAAATGAAGATTTACCTGACAGAGGCCAGGTTGTCAAAACTTCTAAATTCCTGCCGTGTTCTTTATTCTACTTATCGCCCTTCAGTGGCTCAGTGTATGGAAGTAATCGGCTTAATGGTAGCGGCAATGGACATAGTGCCGTTTGCCCGCCTACATCTCAGACCGCTGCAACTCTGCATGCTCAGTCAGTGGAATGGGGATTACACAGATTTGTCCCCTCTACTAAATCTGGATCAAGAGACCAGGGATTCTCTTCTCTGGTGGTTATCTCGGGTCCATCTGTCCAAGGGTATGACCTTCCGCAGGACAGATTGGACAATAGTAACGACAGATGCCAGCCTTCTGGGCTGGGGTGCAGTCTGGAACTCCCTGAAGGCTCAGGGCTTGTGGACTCAGGAGGAGACACTCCTTCCGATAAACATTCTGGAACTAAGAGCGATATTCAATGCTCTTCAGGCTTGGCCTCAGCTAGCTGCGGTCAGGTTCATCAGATTTCAGTCGGTCATCACAACTGTAGCCTACATCAACCATCAAGGGGGAACAAGGAGTTCCCTAGCAATGTTGGAGGTTTCAAAAATAATTCTATGGGCAGAGGTTCACTCTTGCCATCTATCAGCTATCCATATCCCAGGAGTAGAGAACTGGGAGGCGGATTTTCCATCCGGGGGAGTGGGAACTCCATCCGGAGGTGTTTGCACAGTTGATTCAACTTTGGGGCAAACCTAAACTGGATTTCATGGCGTCTCGTCAGAACGCCAAGCTTCCTTGTTACAGGTTCAGGTCCAGGGATCCCAAGGCAGCGCTGATAGATGCTCTAGCAGCGCCTTGGTCTCTCAACCTGCCTTATGTGTTTCCACCGTTTCCTCTGCTCCCTCGTCTGATTGCCAAGATCAAACAGGAGAGAGCTTCAGTGATTTTGATAGCTCCTGCGTGCCCACGCAGGACTTGGTACGCAGATCTGGTGGACATGTCATCCTTTCCACCTTGGACTCTGCCGCTTAGGCAGGACCTTCTACTTCAAGGTCCCTTCAAACATCCAAATCTAATTTCTCTGCGTCTGACTGCTTTGAGATTGAACGCTTGATTTTGTCAAAACGTGGTTTTTCCGAGTCGGTCATTGATACCTTAATTCAGGCTCGAAAGCCTGTCACCAGGAAAATCTATCATAAGATATGGTGTAAATATCTTCATTGGTGTGAATCCAAGGGTTAGTCATGGAGTAAAGTCAGGATTCCCAGGATATTGTCTTTTCTCCAAGAAGAATTGGAGAAGGGATTGTCAGCTAGTTCCTTAAAGGGACAGATTTCTGCTCTGTCTATTCATTTCCACAAGCGTCTGGCGGATGTTCCAGACGTTCAGGGGTTTTGTCAGGCTTTAGTTAGAATCAAGCCTGTGTTTAGACCTGTTGCTCCGCCATGGAGTTTAAATTTAGTTTTTAAAGTTCTTCAAGGGGTTCCGTTTGAACCTCTGCATTCCATAGATATCAAGCTTTTATCTTGGAAAGTTCTGTTCTTGGTAGCTATCTCTTCAGCTCGAAGAGTTTCAGAGTTATCTGCCTTGCAGTGTGATTCCCCTTATCTGATCTTCCATGCAGATACGGTAGTTTTGCGTACCAAACCTGGGTTTCTTCCTAAGGTGGTATCTAATAAGAATATCAATCAAGAGATTGTTGTTCCATCACTGTGTCCTAATCCTTCTTCAAAGAAGGAACGTCTATTACACAATCTTGACGTGGTTTGTGCTTTAAAGTTTTATTTACAAGCTACTAAAGATTTTCGTCAAACATCTGCATTGTTTGTTGTCTACTCTGGACAGAGGAAAGGCCAAAAGGCTTCAGCAACTTCTCTTTCCTTTTTGTTAACAAGTATAATCCGCTTAGCTTATGAGACTGCTGGCCAGCAGCCTCCTGTAAGAATTACAGCTCATTCCACTAGAGCGGTGGCTTCCACATGGGCCTTTAAAAATGAGGCTTCTGTTGAACAGATTTGTAAGGCGGCGACTTGGTCTTTGCTTCATACTTTTTCTAAATTCTACAAATTTGATACTTTTGCTTCTTCGGAGGCTATTTTTGGGAGAAAGGTCTTACAGGCAGTGGTGCCTTCCGTTTAAGCGCCTGACTTGTCCCTCCCTTCATCCGTGTCCTATAGCTTTGGTATTGGTATCCCACAAGTAATGGATGAATCCGTGGACTGGATACACCTTACAAGAGAAAACAAAATTTATGCTTACCTGATAAATTTATTTCTCTTGTGGTGTATCCAGTCCACGGCCCGCCCTGTCAGTTTAAGGCAGGTGTTTTTTAATTTTTAAACTACAGTCACCACTGCACCCTATAGTTTCTCCTTTCTCTTGCTTGTCTTCGGTCGAATGACTGGGAGGTGGCAGTTAGGGGAGGAGCTATATAGACAGCTCTGCTGTGGGTGATCCTCTTGCAGCTTCCTGTTGGGAAGGGGAATATCCTACAAGTAATGGATGAATCCGTGGACTGGATACACCACAAGAGAAATAAATTTATCAGGTAAGCATAAATTATGTTTTTTAATAGTTTTTATTGGTTTTAAGAGAGGTTACAAAACATATGAAGTAGATAGCAAAGCTGTGGTAACATGACATGTCCTTTTAAATAATAATCCTGCATTACTTCTTCATTGTGAGAAGTTTTTTTGTTGTTGTTGTGATACCAACATTGTTGCACAGCTATCCCTAGTTCTCAATTGAAATGCATTGCAGGGGGTTCACTTGAAACAATTGTTTCTCAAGATGAACAAGAGCCAGAAGAAACTGTGAGAAAATTTGGCATTGATATAGTGTCCGGCTTGCATCATATTCATGAACTTGGAATTCTCTTTTGTGACCTTACACCTCGAAAGGTAAGATATCTTTATCTGTGTGTATATACATGTGTATAAAGTATACCCTTATTTCAATAAAATAAAATGCGGTACTGGAGAGACTATAAATCAGGTGACAGAAGCTAAAGTCTGTAGTTTCTAGTGCTGTGCTTGGGAACTGACCCTAAACAAATGAGGGCAGCAGCAGAGACAATTCCTCTGTGTATTGTGTAAAAACATCTCATTCACAAGGCGGACCTTGTGTGTGCATTTCCTGTATTTTATTATTTCTGTGTAATTGATCTTATTGAAACTTGTAGTATAATGAATATTACTTGAAATAATATATACATCTCTCTCTCTATAGTAAAAGTATGTTTATTATAATAAGCCTTCTTTGCTCTTTTGGGGTAATGCATATTTAATGATGTAATATGGGTTTCTAGCAATCTAGCTATATTGGGTTTGATAAAGAATATCTAATGTGCAGTTTTCTTTAGTATAAACTTCTGAAATTGCATTCAGCTCAATTTTTTTCATCAGATGGCGAGAGTCCACGAGTCATCACATGTGGGAATTTCCCTCCTGACCACTAGGAGGAGAAATCCCACATGTGATGACTTGTGGGCTCTCACTATCATGAAAGAAATGAATTAAGCAAGCATACATTTTGAACATGTTGATTAAAGGGACATAAATTACAAAACAAGAAAATGAAAATGTAAAGTCACCAATTACCAACTAGCTCTTAGTAGTTTGCCGCTTTAGGTATGCTTTTCAAAGAAGTATATTAAAAGAATGAGGTAAATTTGATAACTAAAGTAATTTGAAAAGGCTCTTAAAATTACATGCTCTATCTGAATTATGAACATTTCAGTTATACAATTCCAATTCCACAAACTCTGACATTTTATTATTTATAAAGTTTTTTTTTAAATGACTTCTTACAGATTCTTCTGGATGCATCAGGCACTATAAAAATTACAAATTTTAGTTACTCAAAAGCAGAAGGGGAAAACTTAGAAGAATTTTTTGCAATGATAAGATCAGAAGAGAATTCGGGTGAAACAGGTGAATCCACACCTAGAAGAAACATGAGAAATCAAATCAAAGGTATCGTACCAATGTTATACAGTGTTCCCCACGGGGAAATGTTGCCAGCTGAGCTGCAGTATGAAGTAGTTGGGTGCGTGTAATGTAACACTGTTCAATATTTATAACATTCTCTGTTATTTATAAATGTAGAGTTATCCAAAGCACAAATTAATTGCATAATTTAACATACATTGATTTAAAGGGACAGTCAAATCCAAAAAAAACGTTTATGTTTCAAATAGGGCACGGAATTTTAAACAACTTTCCAATTTACTTTTATCACCAATTTTGCTTTGTTCTCTTGGTATTCTTAATTGAAAGTTAAACCTAGGAAGGCTCATATGATAATTTCTAAGCCCTTGGGGAGAGCTAGTTCATGTAAGCCATATAGATAACAGTGTGATCACGCCCGTGGCCTGTGGCAAACACTGCACTAATTGGCTAAAATGAAAGTCAATAGATAAAAAATAAAATGTCAAGTGATCAGGGGGCTGTCAGAAGATGTTTAGATACAAGTTAATCACAGAGGTAAAAAGTGTATTATTATAACTGTGTTGGTTGTTCAAAACTGGGGAATGGGTAATAAAGGGATTATCTATCTATCTGAAACAACAAAAATTCTGGTGTTGACTGTCCCTTTAATCATAATTTTAGCAACAAGCACGGTGCAAAAATTAACATTACCTAATTTTAGCTTAATATTGGCTTACAGTTTTGCCGGGTGGTCAGTAAAATCATCTGGGTGGTGTGCCCATTAAGGGCTGGATTAAAAGTGGATCACTATTTATTGCACCCACTCACGTATTAACAAACGCTAACCCAATGTGCGCAAGAGCAACTTTGAATATCACAACCACATTCCCCCATAGACTTCAATGGAGCACAAAAAGTGTGTGTGTGTGTGTGTGTGGGGGGGAATTAACACCCATACTCGCATGCAAACCTGATCTCGTTTTCTCAAGTGCTCAAACCCGTCGTGAAATATTAATATTTCACATTCCAATGTTCTTCTATATCTAATGGGTTTTTGGTAAAAAATATATCTATATCTATGCTGCCCTAGGCACTCAAAAATCTGCTGCCCCCCTAAGGTTTTACACCTTTTTTTCCATAATATTTTATGGTCAGGGAGTAATGTGAATTTTTTTTATGGCATTTCCAAAATAAATCTACACATACACAGTCACATACACATAAACACACAAACGCGCATGTGCACACGCACACATTCACACAGTATATATACACACATATGCACACGCAGACATATATATATATATATATATATATATATATATATATATATATATATACACACACACATACACAAATCTATCTATTGCTGCAATATACATAACCCCCCCCCCCACAGATTTCTTGAAACAGTATTTTTCAAAACACAATACTAAGTGCTGAAAGCCAACGGAACTAAAGGTTAGCTAGCTGAATAACAGAAAGGTTCAGAGCTACCTCTAAACTGTAAGCTCCATGGGCAGTCTCTTATTATTTACCCTTAAAATGTAAGCTCTTTGTGCAAAATCTCCCAATATATGCCTGTATAATACTTCTAAAATAACTGTTTGCTTCTTACAAATATAGCTACAAAAAAGTGCTGCCCCTTCCCAATCTGCTGCCCTAGTTAAGTGCCTTGTTTGCCTAGGCCAAAATACGCCCCTGTATATGTATATAAATGTGTGCATTGATACAGTAGGGTACAATAAAATACAAAAACAATAATAATACACAATAGATGCAAAAATTTAACATAGAACAGGTAGGAAATATATAATCAACCATGACAGGTGCATTCTGTTTTGAGATATGCAGAGAGGGATCTCTTAAAGGATATTAGGCTTGGGGAATGTTTGAAAGTATGCGGGAGGTCATTCCATAATTGTGGTGCTCTGTAGGAAAAGGAGGGTCAAGCTGCTTTCTTTTTGTATTGAGGCAAACTAAATAATGAGCTGGTACTGGATCGGAGATTATAGGAGGTGGGAATAGTCGGGGAGAGCATTCTACTCAGGTAGGGTGGGAGCTTCCCAGAAAGGCTCTTAAACACAAGGCAGGAAAAATGGAGGGTGCGTCTGGATTCCAGCGACAGCCAGTTTAGTTCTTTAAGCATGTCACAATGGTGGGTCTTGTAGTTACATTGTAGCACAAAGCGGCAGAATGAGTTATACAATGTAAGTTTATTTAGGTGAGTTTGCAGTGCAGGTACATATACTACATCCCCGTAATCTATGATAGGCATCAGCATTTGCTGTACAATCTTTTCCTTTACTGTAGGGCTGAGGCAAGATTTGTTTCCGTACAGGGCACCTAGTTTTGAATAAAGTTTAGCTGCAAGTTTTTCTATGTGGAGGCCAAAAGATAGATTGGGGTCTAACAACATACCCAAGTACTTGAAAGAGTGGACTGCGGTCAGCGTGCAATTGGATTTTGTTTTGATGCGTAGATAAGAATTTTGTAATTTGTGTAATTTAGGTCTCGTTCCAAAGATCATTGTGACAGTTTTGTCAGTGTTTAGAAAGAGTTGGGTTTTTGAAATCCACTTTTCTACCTCTGTGAACTGGTCTTGGAGCACTGCTTCAAGCTGCGGCAGATCGGATTTGTTTGCATAGATTACCGTGTTGTCTGCGTACATGTGTACAGTTGAGGATTTGCAGACATTAGGCAGATCATGTATAAATAATGTGAATAGTAGGGGGCCGAGAATGGAACCTTGAACACAATACGTGACTGGGAGAGGGAGGGAGTCGCTGTCAGAAATGGAGACATATTGTGATCGATCTGATACATATGATCGAAACCAGGTTAACGGACGATCAGCAATACCAGAGTTTTTTAGTTTGAGCAGTAGTATGTCGTGGTCTACTGTGTCAAAGGCCTTTGCAAAATCAAGAAAGATAGCTCCAGTTATACAGATATGTAGGAATATCTATTTAAAATACTTAGAACGTAATCCCCTATCTGAAGAACATTGGAATGTGAAATATTAACAGTTAATAAATATTTAATCTGTATTAAATATGATGTTGCATAAATATGAATTTACATGTTCTCATCGATCTGACTGCAAAGGGCTCTGATTCACTTACATATATGTCTATAAATGTATATGTATGTTTGTATGTGTTTATTTGAGTATATATGTCTGTAAATACATATATACACATATATTTTCTTTAGACATGTATATCTATGTATCTCTATGTTAAAGCCCTTTGCAACTCTTTTTTTTCCCAGCACCTGAGACCTCAGATCTTTGAGCCCTTATAAATTTTTATGCAATTTTTAAAAAATGTTTTATTAGACAATGTTATTATGAGTGTAACTGTACTTTTAAACGTAATTTTGATGTATTTTGTGCAACTTTTTAACTTTAGAGCTCTGATGCCAATTGCACTTTAGCGAACGTGTTTACTTTCAAGTTGTAATATGTACGCTACTTCCAACGCGTGCAGAAAGCTGTGATAACCCCCTTTTGCTCGCTTGCAACAGTTAGCGTGCCTCTCGTAATCTAGCCCTAAATAGCTCCTGGTGAGGATTCTGTTATATAAAAGATAATCTTTTTTTTGTACTGCATAGTTGTTTTTCCACTGTAGGAGATGTAAACTATTATTTGTGGTAGCAACAATCAAAGGATAATTCTTTGATGTTATATTGTTTTGTATCTGATTTTATTGTTACATTGTTATAAACGGACATAAAGATACAGAGATAAAATGCTCCAATTTGTTAAAAACATTTCTACTATTGGTTGCATATAGCTATGTGATTAGTAAAAGTTATCCCCAGAGCAGCAAAGCAATACTGGCAACTAGCTGAACACATCTAGTGAGCCAGTGACAAGAGGCATGTGTGTGAAGAAAACAATCACAAGCTAGCTCCTACTAGTGCATTGCAGCCCCTGATACTAAAATAACAAAGTACATTTGGTAATAGAAATAAATTGAAAAGTCTCTTAAAATGTGATGCTCTTAACCATGAAAGTGTAATTTTGATTTTAAACTTCATAAAATCCTATCATGGGCAAGAAAATGCACTGTTCAAACGTATAAAATATCATCCTTGCAGACGGTTGCAAGAAGTGAACCTGTCCTGCAATACTCACCTGCAATGCTGCATGGCAATATTTAACATTGCACAAAAGGGTTTCTTGTGAAATGCCACCCTCTGCCCCTGCGCAACCAATTGGGCAAGAGCAGGGCATGTCAGTCACCCCAAATGAGCAAGTATTGGGGTAATTGTTCTTGCCACCTCTGAGGTGGTGGAGAGGCAAAATAAGCAGTTTATATAATAATATATAGACCAGGTAAATTACAAAATGTTAATATAATAAGCCAATATCTAGCACTTGTCGTTTATTGATATTTAAATAATAGCAGGAGTCAATATGTATATCACCAGGAGAGCAGTTCCTTGTATCTCTCTGACCAGCAGCCATTTAGCTTTGCATACTTCAGGATAACAGGATATGTGTGTTTCCTCATTAATCTTTGCAGTCACTGCCAGTCTCCACACTTAAACCTTTCTTTATTTCCAATGGTCTTTTTACAACTTCCCCAGCATAGCTCGTGCTCTGTAAATTAGTTCTTAAAATCACATTCTCCATAGGATCATGTAATAATTATTAAAAAAAAAATCCTTTTCATAGTTGCAGTAACAACAACAACAAAAAAAGCCCATTTCATTTAACCTGTATTTTTTATTCACTATACAAACCTGTCAGTGAAATTATGGGGCAGCCCATTTTGAAGTTTTCAGTCAATTTAACCCCTAAACTGCTAAGCCATTTGCGCTCCTGGAAGTTTTTACACAATTTTTAAGTGAAAGTCACACTCATATTTTTTTCAGCAGACCCAAGAATTTTAAGAAAGAAGAAATGTCTTTTTAAGAATATATCATGACATGTGAGAACTGCACAATATGTGTGGAAAAATGGTATATATTTATTAAGATTGTATTAAATAAGGTTGCAAACAATAGTGAATGTTGTTTTTTTAAACTCTATAGTCAAAAGGAAGAAGGTCTATCTCATGAGCCTCTATGCAAGTAATTGGACATTTATTCACGCAAGGGGGTCACTATTACCACAGTGATTACCTGGCTATTAAAACTTATATCGGGGCTTTATTTTAAAGTGGGGATTCTTGACTTTAAAACGAGGAGTTTCGAGGGTCTCTTTCAAGCCATATAATTATTTGTGTGTGTGTGTGTGTATATATATATATATATATCTATACTATAATCGCGTTTGCAACGCATCCATCGTCAGTTGCGCATGCATCCTCAAAGGAATGTTGGCTGCGCGAGGCAGCCAAAAGAATGCTGCCTCGCCATTTTCGGAATCCACCTGGGTGCAGCATAGGCAAACGAAGCCTAAATAACCCCCTACGTAACTGCCTGCAAGAATTAAAAAAAAAAAAAAAAAAACTAAGCGCCCCCACGAAGTATTAAGAAAAAAAAAATAACCACACGCACAAAGTATTAAAAATAAAAATAACCGCCCCCACGAAGTATTAAGAATAAAAAAATAACCGCCCGCACAAAGTATTAAAAAAAAAAAATAACCGCCCAAAAAAATAAACATAACCGCCCGTACTCAGTATTAACAAAAAAACTGACCTCTTAAATCACTAAACTCCCACAACAGAAACTACCTAACCCTTACACCACCAAACCCCCACAACGCCAACTAAATAAATTACAATATTAACCCCTAAACTGCCAAACCTTACAATGCTAACTAATTATACTATTAACCCCTATATATTCCATAGCAAAAGATTAGTATAAATGAAAACTGTTGAAATTGTAAGGTGAACAGTACTAGTTACACAGTACTGTACAGTGAAGCTTATATATGCTCCTAGTAAGTTTGACCTGTTTTTTTATAATGGGAAAGTGTAAAATATGCAATATATATGTTATGTCTTTTCTTCTGTTATGTGTGATCAGTCCACGGGTCATCATTACTTCTGGGATATTATCTGCTCCCCTACAGGAAGTGCAAGAGGATTCACCCAGCAGAGTTGCTATATAGCTCCTCCCCTCTACGTCACCTCCAGTCATTCTCTTGCACCCAAAGACTAGATAGGAGGTGTGAGAGGACTATGGTGATTATACTTAGTTTTTATAACTTCAATCAAAAGTTTGTTATTTTACAATAGCACCGGAGCGTGTTATTACTTCTCTGGCAGAGTTTGAAGAAGAATCTACCAGAGTTTTTCTTATGATTTTAACCGGAGTAGTTAAGATCATATTGCTGTTTCTCGGCCATCTGAGGGAGGTAAAAGCTTCAGATCAGGGGACAGCGGGCAGTTGAATCTGCATTGAGGTATGTAGCAGTTTTTATTTTCTGAATGGAATTGATGAGAAAATCCTGCCATACCGTTATAATGACATGTATGTATACTCTACACTTCAGTATTCTGGGGATGGTATTTCACCGGAATTACTCTGTAAAAGTACATTAAACCTTTTAATAGGTATTCAATTCATGTTAAACGTTTTTGCTGGAATGTAGAATCGTTTGCATTTCTGAGGTACTGAGTGAATAAATATTTGGGCATTATTTTTCCACTTGGCAGTTTGCTTGTTTTGATTATGACAGTTTCGTTTCTCTCTCACTGCTGTGTGTGAGGGGGAGGGGCCGTTTTTGGCGCTCTTTGCTACGCATCAAAAATTTCCAGTCAGTTACTCTTGTATTTTCTGCATGATCCGGTTCATCTCTAACAGAACTCAGGGGTCTTCAAACTTCTTTGAAGGGAGGTAGATTCTCTCAGCAGAGCTGTGAGACTTATGTAGTGACTGTGTTTTAAAACGTTGCTCTGTGATTTTTATGTTTAAAATTTAATTAGTGTTACTTTACTAATGGGAACAAACCTTTGCTAACAAGTTGTGTTGTTTTTAAAGAGTGATGCTATAACTGTTTTTCAGTTCATTATTTCAACTGTCATTTAATCGTTTAGTGCTTCTTTGAGGCACAGTACGTTTTTTGTTAAATAAGATTGTAACCAAGTTGCATGTTTATTGCTAGTGTGTTAAACATGTCTGATTCAGAGGAAGATACCTGTGTCATTTGTTCCAATGCCAAGGTGGAGCCCAATAGAAATTTATGTACTAACTGTATTGATGCTACTTTAAATAAAAGCCAATCTGTACAAATTGAACAAATTTCACCAAACAGCGAGGGGAGAGTTATGCCGTCTAACTCGCCTCACGTGTCAGTACCTGCGTCTCCCGCCCGGGAGGTGCGTGATATTATGGCGCCTAGTACATCTGGGCAGCCATTACAGATAACATTACAAGATATGGCTACTGTTATGACTGAAGTTTTGGCTAAGTTACCAGAACTAAGAGGCAAGCGTGATCACTCTGGGGTGAGAACAGAGTGCGCTGATAATTCTAGGGCCATGTCTGATACTGCGTCACAGCTTGCAGAGCATGAGGACGGAGAGCTTCATTCTGTAGGTGACGGTTCTGATCCAAGCAGATTGGATTCAGATATTTCAAATTTTAAATTTAAATTGGAAAACCTCCGTGTATTACTAGGGGAGGTCTTAGCGGCTCTTAACGATTGTAACACTGTTGCAATACCAGAGAAAATGTGTAGGTTGGATAAATACTTTGCGGTACCCGGCGAGTACTGACGTTTTTCCTATACCTAAGAGATTAACTGAAATTGTTACTAAGGAGTGGGATAGACCCGGTGTGCCGTTCTCACCCCCTCCAATATTTAGAAAGATGTTTCCAATAGACGCCACCACACGGGACTTATGGCAAACGGTCCCTAAGGTGGAGGGAGCAGTTTCTACTTTAGCTAAGCGCACCACTATCCCGGTGGAGGATAGCTGTGCTTTTTCAGATCCTATGGATAAAAAATTAGAGGGTTACCTTAAGAAAATGTTTGTTCAACAAGGTTTTATATTGCAACCCCTTGCATGCATCGCGCCGATTACGGCTGCGGCAGCATTTTGGATTGAGTCTCTGGAAGAGAACCTTAGTTCAGCTACGCTGGACGACATTACGGACAGGCTTAGAGTCCTTAAACTGGCTAATTCATTCATTTCGGAGGCCGTAGTACATTTAATCAAACTTACGGCTAAGAATTCAGGATTCGCCATTCAGGCACGTAGGGCGCTGTGGCTAAAATCCTGGTCGGCTGATGTAACTTCTAAGTCCAAATTACTTAATATACCTTTCAAGGGGCAAACTTTATTTGGGCCCGGTTTGAAAGAAATTATCGCTGACATTACAGGAGGTAAGGGCCACGCTCTACCTCAAGACAAAGCCAAAGCTAAGGCTAGACAGTCTAATTTTCGTCCCTTTCGGAATTTCAAAGCAGGTGCAGCATCAACTTCCACTGCACCAAAACAGGAAGGAGCTGTTGCTCGTTACAGACAAGGCTGGAAACCTAACCAGTCCTGGAATAAGGGCAAGCAGGCCAGAAAACCTGCTGCTGCCCCTAAGACAGCATGAACCGAGGGCCCCCGATCCGGGACCGGATCTAGTGGGGGGCAGACTCTCTCTCTTCGCCCAGGCTTGGGCAAGAGATGTCCAGGATCCCTGGGCGCTAGAGATCATATCTCAGGGATACCTTCTAGACTTCAAATTATCTCCCCCAAGAGGGAGATTTCATCTGTCAAGGTTGTCAACAAACCAAATAAAGAAAGACGCGTTTCTACGCTGTGTACAAGATCTATTATTAATGGGAGTGATCCATCCGGTTCCGCGGTCGGAACAAGGACAAGGGTTTTACTCAAACCTGTTTGTGGTTCCCAAAAAAGAGGGAACTTTCAGGCCAATCTTGGATTTAAAGATCCTAAACAAATTCCTAAGAGTTCCATCGTTCAAAATGGAAACTATTCGGACAATCTTACCCATGATCCAAAAGGGTCAATACATGACCACAGTGGATTTAAAGGATGCTTACCTTCACATACCGATTCACAAAGATCATTACCGGTATCTAAGGTTTGCCTTTTTAGACAGGCATTACCAGTTTGTAGCCCTTCCATTCGGATTGGCTGCGGCTCCAAGAATCTTCACAAAGGTTCTGGGTGCCCTTCTAGCGGTTCTGAGACCGCGAGGAATTTCGGTAGCTCCGTACCTAGACGACATTCTGATACAAGCTTCAAGCTTTCAAACTGCCAAGTCTCATACAGAGTTAGTTCTGGCATTTCTAAGGTCGCATGGATGGAAAGTGAACGAAAAGAAGAGTTCTCTCTTGCCTCTCACAAGAGTTCCATTCTTGGGGACTCTTATAGATTCTGTAGAAATGAAGATTTATCTGACAGAAGACAGATTAACAAAGCTTCTAAATGTATGCCGTGTCCTTCATTCCATTCAACTCCCGTCAGTAGCTCAATGCATGGAGGTGATCGGCTTAATGGTAGCAGCAATGGACATAGTACCCTTTGCACGCCTACATCTCAGACCGCTGCAATTGTGCATGCTGAGTCAGTGGAATGGGGATTACTCAGATTTGTCCCCCACTCTGAATCTGGATCAAGAGACCAGAAACTCTCTTCTATGGTGGCTTTCTCGGCCACATCTGTCCAGGGGGATGCCGTTCAGCAGGCCGGACTGGACAATCGTAACAACAGACGCCAGCCTTCTAGGTTGGGGCGCTGTCTGGAATTCTCTGAAGGCTCAGGGACAATGGAGTCAGGAGGAAAGTCTCCTGCCAATAAACATTCTGGAATTGAGAGCAGTTCTCAATGCCCTTCTAGCTTGGCCCCAGTTAAAGATTCGGGGGTTCATCAGGTTTCAGTCGGACAACATCACGACTGTAGCTTACATCAACCATCAGGGAGGGACAAGAAGCTCCCTAGCAATGATAGAAGTATCAAAGATAATTCGCTGGGCAGAGTCTCACTCTTGCCACCTGTCAGCAATCCACATCCCGGGAGTGGAGAACTGGGAGGCGGATTTCTTGAGTCGCCAGACTCTTCATCCGGGGGAGTGGGAACTTCATCCGGAGGTCTTTGCCCAAATACTTCGACGTTGGGGCAAACCAGAGATAGATCTCATGGCGTCTCGCCAGAACGCCAAACTTCCTCGCTACGGATCCAGATCCAGGGATCCGGGAGCGGTTCTGATAGATGCTTTGACAGCACCTTGGAACTTCAGGATGGCTTATGTGTTTCCACCCTTCCCGCTGCTTCCTCGATTGATTGCCAAAATCAAACAGGAGAGAGCATCAGTGATTCTAATAGCGCCTGCATGGCCGCGCAGGACTTGGTATGCAGATCTAGTGGACATGTCATCCTGTCCGCCTTGGTCTCTACCTCTAAGACAGGACCTTCTGATTCAGGGTCCATTCAAACATCAAAGTCTAACTTCTCTGAAGCTGACTGCTTGGAAATTGAACGCTTGATTTTATCAAAACGTGGTTTTTCTGAGTCGGTTATTGATACCCTGATACAGGCTAGGAAGCCTGTTACCAGAAAGATTTACCATAAAATATGGCGTAAATACCTATACTGGTGTGAATCCAAAGATTACTCCTGGAGTAAGGTTAGGATTCCTAGGATATTGTCTTTTCTACAAGAAGGTTTAGAAAAGGGTTTATCGGCTAGCTCATTAAAGGGACAGATCTCAGCTCTGTCCATCTTGTTACACAGGCGTCTGTCAGAAAATTCAGACATCCAGGCCTTTTGTCAGGCTTTAGCTAGGATCAAGCCTGTGTTTAAAACTGTTGCTCCGCCATGGAGTTTAAACTTAGTTCTTAACGTTTTACAGGGTGTTCCGTTTGAACCCCTTCATTCCATTGATATAAAATTGTTATCTTGGAAAGTTCTATTTTTAATGGCTATTTCCTCGGCTCGAAGAGTCTCTGAGTTATCAGCCCTACATTGTGATTCTCCTTATCTGATCTTTCACTCAGACAAGGTAGTTCTGCGTACTAAACCTGGGTTCTTACCTAAGGTTGTTTCTAACAGGAATATCAATCAAGAGATTGTTGTTCCATCCTTGTGTCCAAATCCTTCTTCAAAGAAGGAACGTCTTCTACACAATCTGGATGTAGTTCGTGCCCTCAAGTTCTACTTGCAGGCAACTAAAGATTTTCGCCAAACTTCTTCCCTGTTTGTCGTTTATTCTGGACAGAGGAGAGGTCAAAAAGCTTCTGCTACCTCTCTCTCTTTTTGGCTTCGTGGCATAATACGTTTAGCCTATGAGACTGCTGGACAGCAGCCTCCTGAAAGAATTACAGCTCATTCCACTAGAGCTGTGGCTTCCACTTGGGCCTTTAAGAATGAGGCCTCTGTTGAACAGATTTGCAAGGCTGCAACTTGGTCTTCGCTTCATACTTTTTCCAAATTTTACAAATTTGACACTTTTGCTTCTTCGGAGGCTATTTTTGGGAGAAAGGTTCTTCAGGCAGTGGTTCCTTCTGTATAATGAGCCTGCCTATCCCTCCCGTCATCCGTGTACTTTTGCTTTGGTATTGGTATCCCAGAAGTAATGATGACCCGTGGACTGATCACACATAACAGAAGAAAACATAATTTATGCTTACCTGATAAATTCCTTTCTTCTGTTGTGTGATCAGTCCACGGCCCGCCCTGTTTTTTAAGGCAGGTAAATATTTTTTAAATTATAATTCAGTCACCACTACACCCTTGGCTTCTCCTTTCTCGTTGGTCTTTGGTCGAATGACTGGAGGTGACGTAGAGGGGAGGAGCTATATAGCAACTCTGCTGGGTGAATCCTCTTGCACTTCCTGTAGGGGAGCAGATAATATCCCAGAAGTAATGATGACCCGTGGACTGATCACACAACAGAAGAAAGGAATTTATCAGGTAAGCATAAATTATGTTTTTTTGTTTTTTTATTACAGGCTCACCAGTATATGCTGCTCCAGAAGTTATTAAGGGAGCTGATTTTACCATTGCTAGTGATTTGTGGTCATTGGGTTGTGTCTTATGTGAAATGTTTTCAGGTGAGTTTTGGTGTTAATTTAATTTTTTATTAGTAAAAAAGCAGATTTAGCTATCTGTTTACATATTTAGAATCTTTATGCACTCACTCTTTTTTTATTTTTGTATTATTAATGATAAAAATCAAGTAACTTCTCTAGTTTATCTCATTATAGGTATGGAAATAATAAGTTATTTTCTTAGATTTAAGCAGATGATTTTTTTTTGCCTTCCCTAGACTGATCTGTATATTTTTTTAATACAGGTCAGCCCCCATTCTTCTCAGAAAGCTTTTCAGAACTGGTGGAACAAATTGTAAATAAAGATTACTTGCCTCTAAAAGGTAAGTACTCTTATAACTTCCAACAAAGTTTTTCTGATTTATAGAAATCTATATAAAATTGTTTTAAAAAGATAAAATATATATGTACTTTTAATACAGAATAAACTATTTTAAAAACTAGAAATTATTTTATAGTATAGGCTGATCTGTAAGAAGAAATTGATAGATTTTTGCTGATAGAATTAATAAGAAAGTAATCTACAAAATGGATATTAATAAGCAGGGTATGCAGGATATATATATATTTCTTTCATGTAATTAGCAAGAGTCCATGAGCTAGTGACGTATGGGATATACATTCCTACCAGGAGGGGCAAAGTTTCCCAAACCTCAAAATGCCTACAAATACACCCCTCACCACACCCACAAATCAGTTTTACAAACTTTGCCTCCTATGGAGGTGGTGAAGTAAGTTTGTGCTAGATTCTACGTTGATATGCGCTCCGCAGCAGGTTGGAGCCCGGTTTTCCTCTCAGCGTGCAGTGAATGTCAGAGGGATGTGAGGAGAGTATTGCCTGTTTGAATTCAATGATCTCCTTCTACGGGGTCTATTTCATAGGTTCTCTGTTATCGGTCGTAGAGATTCATCTCTTACCTCCCTTTTCAGATCGACGATATACTCTTATATATATACCATTTCCTCTGCTGATTTTCGTTTCAGTACTGGTTTGGCTTTCTACAAACATGTAGATGAGTGTCCTGGGGTAAGTAAGTCTTATTTTCTGTGACACTCTAAGCTATGGTTGGGCACTATTTTAATAAAGTTCTAAATATATGTATTCAAACATTTATTTGCCTTGACTCAGGATGTTCAACATTCCTTATTTTCAGACAGTCAGTTTCATATTTGGGATAATGCATTTGAATCAATCATTTTTCTTACCTTAAAATTTGACTTTTTTTCCCTGTGGGCTGTTAGGCTCGCGGGGGCTGAAAATGCTTCATTTTATTGCGTCATTTTTGGCGCGGACTTTTTTGGCGCAAAAAATCTTTTCTGTTTCCGGCGTCATATGTGTCGCCGGAAGTTGCGTCATTTTTGACGTTCTTTTGCGCCAAAAATGTCGGCGTTCCGGACGTGGCGTCATTTTTGGCGCCAAAAGCATTTAGGCGCCAAATAATGTGGGCGTCTTATTTGGCGCTAAAAAAATATGGGCGTCGCTTTTGTCTCCACATTATTTAAGTCTCATTTTTCTTTGCTTCTGGTTGCTAGAAGCTTGTTCCTTGGCATTTTTTCCCATTCCTGAAACTGTCATTTAAGGAATTTGATCAATTTTGCTTTATATGTTGTTTTTTTCTCTTACATATTGCAAGATGTCTCACGTTGCATCTGAGTCAGAAGATACTTCAGGAAAATCGCTGTCTGGTGCTGGAACTACCAAAGCTAAGTGTATCTGCTGTAAACTTTTGGTAGCTGTTCCTCCAGCTGTTGTTTGTATTAATTGTCATGACAAACTTGTTAATGCAGATAATATTTCCTTTAGTAATGTACCATTACCTGTTGCAGTTCCATCAACATCTAATGTTCAGAGTGTTCCTGATAACATAAGAGATTTTTTTTCGTTCTTTACTTAAAGAAATACTAATTGCTTTAGAAATTGAGGATTCTGGTCCTCTTGATACTAAATCTAAACGTTTAGATAAGGTCTTTAAATCTCCTGTGGTTATTCCAGAAGTTTTTCCTGTTCCTGGTGCTATTTCTGAAGTAATTTCCAGAGAATGGAATAATTTGGGTAATTCATTTACTCCTTCTAAACGTTTTAAGCAATTATATCCTGTGCCGTCTGACAGATTAGAATTTTGGGACAAAATCCCTAAAGTTGATGGGGCTATTTCTACCCTTGCTAAACGTACTACTATTCCTACGTCAGATGGTACTTCGTTTAAGGATCCTTTAGATAGGAAAATTGAATCCTTTCTAAGAAAAGCTTATCTGTGTTCAGGTAATCTTCTTAGACCTGCTATATCATTGGCTGATGTTGCTGCAGCTTCAACTTTTTGGTTGGAAACTTTAGCGCAACAAGTAACAGATCTTGATTCTCATAATATTATTCTTCTTCTTCAACATGCTAATAATTTTATCTGTGATGCCATTTTTGATATTATCAGAGTTGATGTCAGGTTTATGTCTCTAGCTATTTTAGCTAGAAGAGCTTTATGGCTTAAAACTTGGAATGCTGATATGTCTTCTAAATCGACTCTACTTTCCATTTCTTTCCAGGGTAACAAATTATTTGGTTCTCAGTTGGATTCTATTATCTCAACTGTTACTGGTGGGAAAGGAACTTTTTTACCACAGGATAAAAAATCTAAGGGTAAAAACAGGGCTAATAATTGTTTTCGTTCCTTTCGTTTCAACAAAGAACAAAAGCCTGATCCTTCATCCTCAGGAGCAGTTTCAGTTTGGAAACCATCTCCAGTCTGGAATAAATCCAAGCCTTCTAGAAAAGCAAAGCCAGCTTCTAAGTCCACATGAAGGTGCGGCCCTCATTCCAGCTCAGCTGGTAGGGGGCAGGTTACGTTTTTTCAAAGAAATTTGGATCAATTCTGTTCACAATCTTTGGATTCAGAACATTGTTTCAGAAGGGTACAGAATTGGTTTCAAGATAAGACCTCCTGCAAAGAGATTTTTTCTTTCCCGTGTCCCAGTAAATCCAGTGAAAGCTCAAGCATTTCTGAAATGTGTTTCAGATCTAGAGTTGGCTGGAGTAATTATGCCACTTCCAGTTCTGGAACAGGGGCTGGGGTTTTATTCGAATCTCTTCATTGTACCAAAGAAGGAGAATTCCTTCAGACCAGTTCTGGATCTAAAAATATTGAATCGTTATGTAAGGATACCAACGTTCAAAATGGTAACTGTAAGGACTATCTTGCCTTTTGTTCAGCAAGGGCATTATATGTCCACAATAGATTTACAGGATGCATATCTGCATATTCCGATTCATCCAGATCATTATCAGTTCCTGAGATTCTCTTTACTGGACAAGCATTACCAGTTTGTGGCTCTGCCGTTTGGCCTAGCTACAGCTCCAAGAATTTTTACAAAGGTTCTCGGTGCCCTTCTGTCTGTAATCAGAGAACAGGGTATTGTGGTATTTCCTTATTTGGACGATATCTTGGTACTTGCTCAGTCTTCACATTTAGCAGAATCTCATACGAATCGACTTGTGTTGTTTCTTCAAGATCATGGTTGGAGGATCAATTCACTAAAAAGTTCATTGATTCCTCAGACAAGGGTAACCTTTCTGGGTTTCAAGATAGATTCAGTGTCCATGACTCTGTCTTTGACAGACAAGAGACGTCTAAAATTGATTTCCGCTTGTCGAAACCTTCAGTCACAATCATTCCCTTCGGTAGCCTTATGCATGGAAATTCTAGGTCTTATGACTGCTGCATCGGACGCGATCCCCTTTGCTCGTTTTCACATGCGACCTCTTCAGCTCTGTATGCTGAATCAATGGTGCAGGGATTACACAAATATATCTCAATTAATATCTTTAAGACCGATTGTACGACACTCTCTAACGTGGTGGACAGATCACCATCGTTTAGTTCAGGGGGCTTCTTTTGTTCTTCCGACCTGGACTGTAATTTCAACAGATGCAAGTCTTACAGGTTGGGGAGCTGTGTGGGGATCTCTGACGGCACAAGGAGTTTGGGAATCTCAGGAGGTGAGATTACCGATCAATATTTTGGAACTCCGTGCAATTTTCAGAGCTCTTCAGTCTTGGCCTCTTCTGAAGAGAGAATCGTTCATTTGTTTTCAGACAGACAATGTCACAACTGTGGCATACATCAATCATCAAGGAGGGACTCACAGTCCTCTGGCTATGAAAGAAGTATCTCGAATTCTGGTTTGGGCGGAATCCAGCTCCTGTCTAATCTCTGCGGTTCATATCCCAGGTATAGACAATTGGGAAGCGGATTATCTCAGTCGCCAAACGTTGCATCCGGGCGAATGGTCTCTTCACCCAGAGGTATTTCTTCAGATTGTTCAAATGTGGGAACTTCCAGAAATAGATCTGATGGCGTCTCATCTAAACAAGAAACTTCCCAGGTATCTGTCCAGATCCCGGGATCCTCAGGCGGAGGCAGTGGATGCATTATCACTTCCTTGGAAGTATCATCCTGCCTATATCTTTCCGCCTCTAGTTCTTCTTCCAAGAGTAATCTCCAAGATTCTGAAGGAATGCTCGTTTGTTCTGCTGGTAGCTCCGGCATGGCCTCACAGGTTTTGGTATGCGGATCTTGTCCGGATGGCCTCTTGCCATCCGTGGACTCTTCCGTTAAGACCAGACCTTCTGTCGCAAGGTCCTTTTTTCCATCAGGATCTCAAATCCTTAAATTTAAAGGTATGGAGATTGAACGCTTGATCCTTGGTCAAAGAGGTTTCTCTGACTCTGTGATTAATACTATGTTACAGGCTCGTAAATCTGTATCTAGAGAGATATATTATAGAGTCTGGAAGACTTATATTTCTTGGTGTCTTTCTCATCATTTTTCTTGGCATTCTTTTAGAATTCCGAGAATTTTACAGTTTCTTCAGGATGGTTTAGATAAAGGTTTGTCCGCAAGTTCTTTGAAAGGACAAATCTCTGCTCTTTCTGTTCTTTTTCACAGAAAGATTGCTAATCTTCCTGATATTCATTGTTTTGTACAAGCTTTGGTTCGTATAAAACCTGTCATTAAGTCAATTTCTCCTCCTTGGAGTTTGAATTTGGTTCTGGGGGCTCTTCAAGCTCCTCCTTTTGAACCCATGCATTCATTGGACATTAAATTACTTTCTTGGAAAGTTTTGTTCCTTTTGGCGATCTCTTCTGCCAGAAGAGTCTCTGAATTATCTGCTCTTTCTTGTGAGTCTCCTTTTCTGATTTTTCATCAGGATAAGGCGGTGTTGCGAACTTCTTTTGAATTTTTACCTAAGGTTGTGAATTCCAACAACATTAGTAGAGAAATTGTGGTTCCCTCATTATGTCCTAATCCTAAGAATTCTAAGGAGAAATCGTTGCATTCTTTGGATGTTGTTAGAGCTTTGAAATATTATGTTGAAGCTACTAAGTCTTTCCGAAAGACTTCTAGTCTATTTGTTATCTTTTCCGGTTCTAGAAAAGGCCAGAAAGCTTCTGCCATTTCTTTGGCATCTTGGTTGAAATCTTTAATTCATCATGCCTATGTCGAGTCGGGTAAAACTCCGCCTCAAAGGATTACAGCTCATTCTACTAGGTCAGTTTCTACTTCCTGGGCGTTTAGGAATGAAGCTTCGGTTGATCAGATTTGCAAAGCAGCAACTTGGTCCTCTTTGCATACTTTTACTAAATTCTACCATTTTGATGTATTTTCTTCTTCTGAAGCAGTTTTTGGTAGAAAAGTACTTCAGGCAGCGGTTTCAGTTTGAATCTTCTGTTTATGTTTTTCATTAAACTTTATTTTGGGTGTGGATTATTTTCAGCAGGAATTGGCTGTCTTTATTTTATCCCTCCCTCTCTAGTGACTCTTGCGTGGAAAGATCCACATCTTGGGTAGTCATTATCCCATACGTCACTAGCTCATGGACTCTTGCTAATTACATGAAAGAAAACATAATTTATGTAAGAACTTACCTGATAAATTCATTTCTTTCATATTAGCAAGAGTCCATGAGGCCCACCCTTTTTTGTGGTGGTTATGATTTTTTTGTATAAAGCACAATTATTCCAATTCCTTATTTTATATGCTTTAGCACTTTTTTCTTATCACCCCACTTCTTGGCTATTCGTTAAACTGATTTGTGGGTGTGGTGAGGGGTGTATTTGTAGGCATTTTGAGGTTTGGGAAACTTTGCCCCTCCTGGTAGGAATGTATATCCCATACGTCACTAGCTCATGGACTCTTGCTAATATGAAAGAAATGAATTTATCAGGTAAGTTCTTACATAAATTATGTTATATATATATATATATATATACATACAGTATATACACACACACACACACACACACACACATACATACATACAGTATATAGCTTGAAAAGGGTATTTTAAGCAAATATTCTTGTGAATTAGTTAAAAGTAATTGTAAAATGTATAACAGTGAAACTTGTGATTAAAAAGGGGATCTGTTGCTTTTAAGGGAATTGTTTTTTTATCTTTATTTTCAAGAGATCATACAACCTATCCTTTGGCTAAAATGGGGAAACATAATTATTGATGGGTCGTTTGTTTCTGTTTATCACATACATATTACTTCAGAGGTGTTATTAGAATCATCAGGGCCCGGTGCTGAAATCCATGTAGGCCCCCCAAAATAAAAGCATGATTTTGATACTTTTACTTTTTTTTGCTGCAGTAACAGATGATGTACATGTTTTTTAAGCAATTAAAGATATTGCAAATCAGTGCAGCTTCTGTAGATTAGGAAAGAATAGGGGAAGAGAAAGAGAGAGCCAAGGACAGGGGGAGAGAACAGAGGGAGAGAAAATGATTGGAAGACAGAGGGAGTGAGAGGGGATAGGGATTGAGAACAGTGGGAGAGAAAGGTGGAAGAGACAGAGGGAAAGAGGGAGGGGAAGAACATAGCGAGAGAGAGGGCAAAGGGAGAGAACAGATGAACAGCGACAGAAAGAACAGAGGGAGAGAGGTGGGGAGAACAGAGAGAGGGGGAGACCATACAGAGGGTGAAGAGAACAGATGGAGAGAGGGGGTAAGAGAACATAAGAGATGAGAGAACAGATGAAGAGACAGGGGGAGAGAGAAATGGGGAAACAGGAGAGAGAAAGTGGGGGAGAGCAGGGGAATAGAGTTGGGGAGAGCAAAGGTAGGGATTGTTAGGAGAACAAACGGGGGAAGAACAAAGGGAGAGAGGAGGTAGAACAAAAGGAGGGAGAGGGGCGTAGAACAAAGGGAGGAAAAGGGGCGTAGAACAAAGGGAGGGAGAGTAAGGTAGAACGTAGGGAGAGGGGGGTAGAACATAGGGAGAGGGGGGTAGAACAAAGGGATCGAGAGTAAGGTAGAACATAGGGAGAGGGGGGTAGAACAAAGGGAGGTATAGGAGGGTAGAACATAGGGAGAGGGGGGTAGAACAAAGGGAGGGAGAGTAAGGTAGAACATAGGGAGAGGGGGGTAGAACAAAGGGAGGTATAGGAGGGTAGAACATAGGGAGAGGGGGGTAGAACAAAGGGAGGTATAGGAGGGTAGAACATAGGGAGAGGGGGGTAGAACAAAGGGAGGTATAGGAGGGTAGAACATAGGGAGAGGGGGGTAGAACAAAGGGAGGTATAGGAGGGTAGAACATAGGGAGAGGGGGGTAGAACAAAGGGAGGTATAGGAGGGTAGAACAAAGGGAGTTATAGGAGGGTAGAACATAGGGAGAGGGGGGTAGAACAAAGGGAGGTATAGGAGGGTAGAACATAGGGAGAGGGGGGTAGAACAAAGGGAGGTATAGGAGGGTAGAACAAAGGGAGTTATAGGAGGGTATAACATAGGGAGAGGGGGGTAGAACAAAGGGAGGTATAGGAGGGTAGAACATAGGGAGAGGGGGGTAGAAAAAGGGGGGTATAGGAGGGTAGAACAAAGGGAGTTATAGGAGGGTAGAACATAGGGAGAGGGGGGTAGAACAAAGGGAGGTATAGGAGGGTAGAACATAGGGAGAGGGGGGTAGAGTAAAGGGAGGTATAGGAGGGTAGAACAAAGGGAGTTATAGGAGGGTAGAACATAGGGAGAGGGGGTAGAACAAAGGGAGGTATAGGAGGGTAGAACATAGGGAGAGGGGGGTAGAACAAAGGGAGGTATAGGAGGGTAGAACAAAGGGAGTTATAGGAGGGTAGAACATAGGGAGAGGGGGGTAGAACAAAGGGAGGTATAGGAGGGTAGAACAAAGGGAGGTATAGGAGGGTAGAACAAAGGCAGGTATAGGGGGGTAGAACAACGAGGGGGAGAATGGGGGTAGAACAACGGGAGGGAGAGAATTGTAGTACCCATGAAAGCATTGACAAGCATAAATATATACCATTATGTCAACATTTACTTATGAGACCTAACCTTGATTCCCACTCAATAGGGTGACTGGTCTTGATATTCTAAATTAGCTGATTATCTGTAGAACTTTATTAATTTTAATCATTTTATCTCTTTAGCAGCTGATGTCACATTCCATGTTATACATCCATGTGTGATTCTATTCTACAGGTGTGATTCTATTGCCAATCTATACTATAATCTCGTTTGTAACGCATCCGTTGCCATCGTAGTTTGCATGTGCAGCCAAATCCCTCGAGCGCAAGACAGCTTCAGGAAGCTCCAGCACTCTCAGCTGTTATGTTACAGCTGAGAGCTGGAGCTCCTGAAGCTTCAGGCATCTGCCGCATATGGAGCCGGAGCGCGATCGGTGCTCCGCCTCCATATGAGGCCAGATGCCTGATCGTTACAGACGGTGACACTGTGTATGTCACCGTCTGTAACGATCTTCCGCAGGAGGTGTGGATGGCTCATCAGCGGAGGGAAGGGGAGGGAGTGGGAGGGCCCTACCCTACAGAAATTAAAGGAACAGGGACGAATGGGGCAGCTACACTAAACAAAAGGGGTTTGGCGGTGCGGGGGGACGACTAAATGGTGATCGGGGAAGGGGGGGAGCTTGTTGGACCACTACACTACAGAAAAAAAAAGAAGAAAAAAAGGGGGTTATAGGTACTGACAGACAGCTGCTAGTACCTAAGATGACAGCAATGGTTAGGGGGAGGGTGTTAGAGAGCTGTTTAAGGGGGGATCAGGGACAGAGGGATAGCGACAGGGACAGAGGCATAAGTAAAGAGGGAGAGGGGCAGAGGGATAGGGACAGAGGGATAGGGAACGAGGGAACGGGACAGGGACAGAGGGATTGGGACAGCAAGGAATATAGGGACAGAGGGATAGAAATAGAGGGTCAGGGGCAGAGGTATAGGGACAGAGGGATAGGGATATAGGGGCAGAGGGATAGGGATAGATGGACAAGGGCAGAGGGATAGGGACAGAGGGATAGGGATAGAGGTGTTAGGGACAGAGGGTTACGGATAGAAGGATAGGTATATTTCTTTCATTAAACATTTTGGCCCATGTACACGGGTTGTATCACTAGTAATTAACAAAGGGAAAAGGATATCTAACAATTTCATATATGTGTGATGGCCAGATATCCACAAACTTTTGTCTATATAGTGTATATATTAATGCTAGAGCTGCTAGATTGCAAGACTCAGTCACCAAAAACAGCAAATATCTGGTTTTATCTGTATTTTTAATGGAATAAAAACATAGATTTGCAGCACGATGCATACAGTTCAACTAGAAAACTATGGATAAGCTCTTAATTTACCAACATAATGTTAATTTGAAGATTCAACTTTAAGAAAAATTAATAAAAAAAAAATTAAGAGACTGCTAAAACCATGCATTTACCTGCTTTATTATATATGAGTGAGAACTTATAATATTCTTTTTTTTTTTTTAAATGTTCTTTACCAATTGCAGCCAAGGCATTTATGCTTACACAAACCCAGGACACAAATGGCTACACTACCTAAGCTAAAATTATTTTTGTGCAAAGGTCACCCCCATCCTCAAAAAACCCTCTCTCAACCCCAATTATCCTGCAAACTAACTCCCCATATAACTGCTTTAGCTAGCTTCAAAACTAGTTTACGATTGCCTAACCCAGTTCTTGTCCTCCAACTCATTGCTTGACCCCTTGTAATCTGGCTTCCTTCCCCAACACTCAACTGAGACTGCCCTCACCAAGGTTACTAATGATCTTCTTTCTACTAAAACAACGGCCACTACTCAGTACTTCTTACTTGACCTGTCTGCTGCCTTTGACACCGTTGACTATCCCCTTCTCTTACAGACTCTCAGCTCCCTTGGGCTCTCTGACACTGCCCTCTCCTAGATCCACTCTTATCTCTCTAATACGCTCTTTTCTGTCTCCTTTGCTGGCGACTCCTCCTCTTCATTGCCTCTGTCTGTTGGAGTACCACTAGGCTCTGTTCTGTATCCTCTACTCTTCTCTATTTATACTTCCTCGCTGGGTAAACTTATCAGTAGCTATGGCTTCAACTATCACCTCTATGCAGATGATACTCAGATCTACCTATCCACCCCTGCACTCTCTCCGTCTGTCCTTTCTCACATCAGTGTCTGCTTATCTGGCATTTCTTCTTGGATAGCCTCTCACCATCTAAAAATCAACATGTCCAAGACTGAGCTCCTTCTAATCCCCCCCTCTAATTCTACCCTGGTTTCTAACTTTTCAATCACTGTTGGTGACACCAATATCTCCCCATCACACTAAGTCCACTGCCTAGGCATTACACTTGACTCTAAACTGTCCTTCATACCCCACATCCAATTGCTCTCTTCATCCTGTCGCAACCACCTTCGCAATATCTCCAAAATTTGTCAGTTTCTGAGTGCTGAAACTACTAAACAGCTAATTCACTCCCTGGTTATTTCCAGACTTGACTACTGTAATAACCTACTAACTGGCCTCCCTCTCTCCCACCTCTCCCCACTTAACTCCATCCTAAATGCCTCTGCTAGGCTAAGTCACCTCTCCAGACGCTCTGTATCTGCTGCACCTCTCTGCGAGTCCCTTCACTGGCTCCCCATTCACAGCAGAATTTAAATTCATAATTCTCACCCTGACCTACAAAGCCCTTACCAACGCAGCTCCCCCCACCTGTCCTCACTCATCAACAAATATATTCCAGCCCACCCCCTAAGATTTAACAATGACCTGCTCCTTGCATCTTCTACCAACACCTCCTCCCATGCTAGACTACAGGACTTCTCACGTGTGGCACCAACCATCTGGAATGCACTTCCTCGAGCTGTCAGACTTTCCCCTAACCTTTCCTCCTTTAAACGTTCGCTAAAGACCTTTTTGTTCAGGGAAGCCTATCTCCAAATCAGTAACAAATACATTCCACTTGCCTAATAGCTGCCCTCATCTAACTCCACACTAACATCATTCTCACCTTTTGCTGTTTCATGCCCTCCTACCCATCTAGATTGTAAGTTCCCACGGGAACAGGGCCCTCAATTCCACTTTTGTTTGTTAACCTTTGTCTGGTGTCTTTTATATTGTATTGTACTGTACTTTTATATTTGTAACCATGGACAGCGCTGCGGAATCTGTTGGCGATTTATAACTAAAGAATAATAATAATAAAATACTAGATTTAACTGTTAAAAAATAACAATAAATAGTATAAAAATAATATGCTTTGTTGAAGAGATATGTTGATGTTTGACAAGTTCCTTACTAGTTTTACAGTCCATAATAACATCCCATGCAAAAGAAGCCCATCATAGACACAGGTACAGTGATTTTATTGATGATAGCCTTGCATACTTCATGTGTTACAGGACTTAAATCTACCAAAGCATCCTCAGAGTTTCTTTCTTTGCTAGATGGCTTGCTTCAGAAAGACCCAATGAAAAGGTAAGAGCATTTACATAATAATACATCATCGCTTGTAAAGGTCAATATCGGAAAGAATCTGCAAAATGTCACCGAGTTGCATGAGGGATTTTTAAAGGGACACTCAAGTCAAAATTAAACTTTCATGATTCTGATGGAGCATGAATTTACTTTTATTAACAATATGTGCACAGTCTTTTTATATTTAAACTTTTTGAGTCACCAGCTCCTACTGAGCATGTGCAAGAATTCACAGCATATACGTATTTGCATTTGTGATTGGCTGATGGCTGTCACATGGTACGTGTATGCATTTGTGATTGGCTGATGGCTGTCAGATGGTACAGGGGAGTGGAAATAGACAAAACTTTTAAAATTGTCAGAAAAAAATCTACTACTCCTTTGCAGATCAGATTAAGTGCTATTGTATTGTCTTGTTATCTTGCATTTGTTGATTGTGCAAATCTACTGTGTTGACTGGTCCTTTAAAATATTTGTTTTGCAATCCTATGTTTAAAGGGCCATAATACCCAAATGTTTAAACACTTGAAAGTGATGCAGCATAGCTGT
The DNA here is from genome assembly GCF_027579735.1 of Bombina bombina. Taxonomy (NCBI): domain Eukaryota; kingdom Metazoa; phylum Chordata; class Amphibia; order Anura; family Bombinatoridae; genus Bombina; species Bombina bombina. Next base: position 465,076,041 of record NC_069503.1, read on the forward strand.
AAAAAGCTGTCTAGAAAATATCACCTGAACATCTCTATGTAAAAAAGAAAGCTATTTTACCTCAAAAGTTCCTCAGTAGCCACCTCCCATTGTAAAGGATTTCTAAGCAGCATTTTAGTGTGTCTGTTCTAGGACAGCAGAAGGGATGAGCATTGTGCACTCTCATATTATTTCACCAATCAGGTAAAGGAAGCTTACTATGAAATCTCATGAGCGTTAAGTCAAATCTCATGAGATCACAGTAAGAGTTCATGACCTCAGCACTGCTGATGCTGATTGGCTGCTGTTAATTTCTTCATTTTTTTTAATTTTTTTACCTGCAGCTGGGAGCAGCTGAGTATAACTTTTTACACAGAACTTACTCTGCTGAGCTAAGGAGATTGTGAGGTAAAATATCTTCCTTTTTTACATAGAGATGCTCAGGTGATATTTTCCTGTCAGCTTTTTACAGTTATACTGCATCAGTTTCAAGTGATTTAGCATATGAGTATTATGTTCCTTTAAAGGGATATGAAACACAAAATATTTATTTGGTGATTCACACAAAGCAAACAATTTTTAAAAAGTCTCCATTTTACTTCTATTATCAAATTTGCTTCATTTTCATGAATTTCTTTGTTGAAGAGATAGCAAGGTAGGTGTTTTGAGCACTGCATGGCAGGAAATAGTGCTGAGATCTAGTGCTCTTGCAAATGGAAAACATTCTTACAAAACTGCTGCCATATAGTGCTCCAGAAATGGGCAGGTTCCTAAGCTACGTCCCTGCTTTTCAACAAAATATACATAGAGAAAAAAGACAATTTGATAATAGAAGTAAAACTGAAAGTTGTTAAAAATTGCATGCTCTATCTGAATTATGAAAGAAAAAATATGAGATTCATGTCCCTTTAATTTCTGATGCTCCACTCTAGCTTGTATGTCCAGCAGAGGTAGACACAATAAAGCAGAGTACAGAGTGTGCTCTGGTTACTTACAATGGTAGGGGTATGTCTCATTTACTTAAAGGGACATTAAACCCAAACATTTTCTTTCATGATTCAGACGGAGAATACAATTATAACAAATATTCCAATTTACTTCTTTTATCTAATTTGCTTCATTCTTTAGATATCCTTTGTTAAAGAAATAGCAATGCACATGGGCGAGCTAATCACATGAAGCAAATATGTGTAGCCACCAAACAGCAGCTACTGAGCCTATCTAGATATGCTTTTCAGGAAGGAATATCAAGAAAATGAAGCAAATTAGATAACAGAAGTAAATTAGAAAGTTGTTTAAAATGGTATTCTCTATCTGAATCATGAAAAAAAAAATTGTGTTTAATGTCCCTTTAAGCTGTTTACTTAAATTCCTTGGACTCCAGTTACCAAGTGATCGTGGTGTGGTCCATGCTACAACCATGATCGTGTTGCACTTAGGAATGAGAGCAGCAGTTTTAAATGAAATGTTTTTAGTTTTTCACACATCTGGCATGATGTCTTGTTTCTGAACAGCATGTAGTCACAGATTAGTTCTATTATCAAATTCGCTTCATTCTCTTGGTATCATTTATTGAAGGAGCAGCAATGCACAACTGGTTTCTAACGGAACACATGGTTGAGCCAATGACAATCGGTGTATATATATATATATATATATATATATATATATATATGCAGCCACCAATCAGCAGCTAGAACCTAGGTTCTTTGCTGCTTCTGAGCTTACCTAGCTAAACCTTTCAGCAAAGGATAACAAGAGAAGGAAGCAAATTAAATAATAGAAGTATATTGGAAAGTTGTTAAAAATTGTATGCTCTGTCTAAATCATGAATGTCTAATTATAACTTTACTGTCCCTTTAAGTATGTGTGTAATGTGTTTACAGGGTGTAAATGCACAATAAAACAATGGGAATTTCTTTACAAATAAAATCATTATTTATTTTACAGTTTTATGTCAACTTAAAAGGGACAGTAAAGTCAAAATGAAACTTTCTTGATTCAGAGCCTGCATATTAACAAGTTTCCAGTTTATTTCTATTATCAATTTTGTTTTGTTGAAGATTATACCTAGGTAGGCTCAGTGTAGCACTAAAGGAAGCTTACTGATCACATATTTTGAGCCAATGACAAGTGGCGTATGTGTGAAGCCACCAGTTATCAGCTAGCTCCCAGTAGTGCATTGTAGCTTCTGAGCAGATATACTTTTAAACAAAGGAACAAAGAAATGTTGGTAATATAAGTAAATATGAACACAATTAAAATCATATGTTCTGAATTATAGTTTTGACTTAACTGTTCCTTTAAGTAAAAACTGCTTTACTGTGAAGCGAAACTAGGAGGAAATAGATGTTTGTGCACAACTGTTGTATTAGTTACTCGCTGGCCAATAAACACAACTTTCCCTGGTTTAAAATGGTTTATTTATTACAGGAATATCCAATTTTCCTTTTTAAAAGGCTGTTCCCAGTCTAGCAGTATGGAGAATTTAAACACTTCTATATGTACCATGAAATTGTATCATTAAAGAAAAATTAATAGATAAGAATATGGCTGTAATGTTTGTTAACTTGACAGCCTACATTGACAACATTGCATATGTAGAATGGTAGCAATAATAATCCATTCTGATATAAATATTGTTTGCTCTTTCAGGATTACGTGGCCTGAGCTCTTAAAACATCCTTTCTGGAAAGATGCATTTGTTGGAGAGGACAGTACAATTCCTATTTCTAACAACTCGAGGTATGTTGTTTTTTTCTATAGCTTTATGTACAGCTTATTGAGTCTCATCTTTGTTGTCATGTGTCACATTTAATTACTTCAGTGTCTGTCCTACTTATGTGTGGTTAAACACATAGGGCTGGATTACAAGTGGAACACAATCAATAGTGTCACATTGTGTAATAAAAATTATACAGAAGATTTCTGTTCTGCACTCAAAATACTCCTATGTTGTCCATAAGTAATGTTTGGGTATAATTCTATATACTTTTTGATTTACATAGCATTGTGGTACATTTTTTGAGCATATAAATATACATTTGATGTGTCATATTAGCTATGAGTGCCGATGCAGAAAAAAAGATAGTGAATTTATTGTCTAGTTGACACATTTAGTGGTTGTCAAGTTGCTGTAATTTAGCAATGCTCAGTCTTGTTGCTGTGTAGGCCACATGTGAATTTGTTTTCTTCTCACTTTATCAATATTCAAGCCATTCTTTTAAACCAAAAGACAGGATGTACATATTTTTTTAAAGTGACAGTGTACTGTGATTTTTGAATGCTTTTCAAGTGGTCCATTTTATCTGCTTGAGTGTATTAAATTGTTCACAAGTAGCTCTTTTTAACGTTATTTTTTCATTTGAAGTAGCTGCTTTTGCCTGTTGTATCTCCACCTATACAAAAAATCAATACTTAAAGGGACACTGAACCCAAATTTTTCCTTTCATGATTCAGATAGAGCATCAAATTTTAAGCTACTTTCTAATTTACTCCTATTATTAATTTTTCTTCGTTCTCTTGCTTTCTTTATTTTAAAAGCAGGAAGGTAAATCTTAGCAGCCAGCCCATTTTATGTTCAGCACCATGAATAGCGCTTGCTTATTGGAGGCTTACATTTACCCACCAATAAGCAAGCATAACCCAGGTTCTCAACCAAAAATGGTCCGGCTCCTTTGCATCACATTCCTACTTTTTAAATAAAGATAGCAATAGAACGAATAAAAATTAATAATAGGAGTAAATTAGAAAGTTGTTTAAAATTGCATACTCTATCTGAGTCATGAAAGAAAGCATTTTAGTGTCCCTTTAAGTACTGGTTATAGAAAAGCTATGTAAAGAAGATGGTTTCAAAGAAATCACCCTCTCAGTGGGGGATGGGACACAGGTTTTAAAATGTTAATTTCCATCTAAAGGGGAGGAGAGTCCACGGCTTCATTCATTACCACCAGGAGTAGGCAAAGACACCCCAGCCAAAGGCTTAAATACCTCCCCCACTTCCCTAATCCCCCGGCCATTGGTGGATATAAAGGTGCCTATTATCAAGTTAATTTAGTCCGCAATAACAGCTCAAGCTATGGAGGACTCTGACGCGTTAGAGGGTTCTCTCTCTTTAACAAGGTCTCATTCCTGTGTGTATTGTGAAGAGGTTCTGGTAGAACAGCCTGCTCAACTATATTCCACATGCCTTAATAAGGTTACAACATCTAAAGGTAAACAGATGTCTAGTACTACCGAGCCGTCCACCTCTGACGTTTCCTCGTCCAGTGAGGTGCATTCTCTGCAATCATCTCCAGTTGCACATGCAGTGCCCCAGGGTCCAACCATTACTCCTGCGGGAGAGATTCGTTAGCCGTCAGATTTTGTGGATCGACTGCAAATGGTGGTATCGAAAGTGATCCATGCCTTACCACGTTCTGCAAAGCGCAAGCGTAGGGCGTGTCATGGCGGCCCTGCCCAGGGGTTGTCTACACATTGGGAAATATCAGAGGCGTTATACAATGACGAGGCCCACTCCAACTCTTCGGAGGAGGCCCCTTCTGGGTCGGAGTCCATGTCATCTAAACCTCCGGCTGCAGAGGAGCATGACTTTAGGTTTAGGATAGAGAATTTGCGCTTTTTGCTGAAGCAAGTGCTTGCTACTGTGGAGGTTCCGGAACCGAAGCTTCCAGAGGAACCTGCAATTCCTAAGCTTGATAAGGTATATGAGGACAGGGGGGTGTCTCAGGCCTTCTCGGTTCCTGTTAAGATGGCTAATATTATTAAGAATGAATGGGAGCGATTAGGTTCTTCCTTTTCCCCTTCTTCTTCCTTTAAGAAACTGTTCTCCATTCCGGACTCTCCCAGTACCCCAGTCTCCTCTCCCAGTACCCCTAGCAGAAAGGGTTCTAGGGTACTATTCAAATCTTTTTGTGGTTCCAAAGAAGGAGGGCACGTTCCGCCCGATTCTGGACGTAAAGTGTTTAAACAAGTTTCTGAGTGTTCCATCGTTCAAAATGGAAACGATCAGATCTATTCTGCCCCTAGTTCAAGAGGGACAGTTCATGACAACTATAGACTTGAAGGACGCTTACCTTCATGTGCCAATCCACAGGGACCACTTCAGGTTCCTAAGATTTCCGTTTCTGGACCAACACTTCAAGTTTGTGGCCCTCCACTTTGGTCTGGCGACGGCCCCGAGAGTCTTCATGAAGGTTTTGTGGGTGCTACTTGCGGTTGCCAGAGCCAGAGGCATTGCTGTGGCACACTATCTGGACGACATCCTAGTCCAGGTGCCGTCACTCAGTCTCGCAGAGGATCATTCGAGAGCTCTTCTTCTTTTGCTCCAATCTCACAGTTGGAAGATCAACTCAGGAAAGGGTTCTCTGGTTTCCAGCATCAGGGTGGAGTTCCTGGGCATGATAATAGACTCTATGTCCATGAAGATATTTCTCACAGACAATTGATGCAGGAAGATTGCGTCCTCTTGTCTTGCCCTTCAGTCCTCCTCAAGCCCCTCGGTGGCTCAGTGTATGGAGGTGATCAGACTCATAGTTTCCAGCATAGACGTCATTCCATTTGCCAGGTTCCATCTCAGACCTCTTCAGTTGTGCATGTTGAGACAGTGGAATGGCGATCATTCAGATCTGTCATAGCGGATATCCATGGATGCTCGAACTCGGATCTCCCTCTCTTGGTGGATCTGTCCGGAGCAACTGTCCATGGGGACATCCTTATTGAGACCTTCCGGGGAGATTGGGAGCTGTTTAAGCTGCCAGGATGGCACAAGGAAAATGGTCCCGGGAGGAGTCTCTCCTTCTGATAAATATTCTGGAACTCGGAGCAATCTACAATGCTCTGAAGACATGGCCGCCTCCTGGGGTCGTTCAGCTTCATCAGATTCCAGACTGACAACATTACCTTGGTGGCTTACATCAACCATCAGGGGGGGTACAAGGAGCTCCCTAGCCATGAGGGAGGTGTCTTGGAACTTGAAGTGGGCGGAGTCCCACAGCTGCTCGCTCTCAGCGATTCACATTCCATGTGTGGACAAATGGGAAGCAGACTTTCTCAGCAGGTAATCCTTCCATTTGGGGGAATGGTCTCTTCACCCTGAAGTGTTTGCAGAGATTTGTCTCAGGTGGGGAATGCCGGAGATAGATCTCATGGCGTCCAGACTCAATTGCTAGCTACCCCGATACGGGTCGAGGTCCAGGATCCCCAGGCAGAGCTTATAGATGCATTGGCGGTGCCTTGGGGGTTCAGCCTAGCTTACATTTTTCCACTTCTACCTCGTGTAGTGGCACGCATCAAACAGGAGCGAGCTTCGGCCATTCTGATTGCTCCATCGTGGCCGCGGAGGACGTAATTTGCGGATCAGTGGAGGTGTTAACCTGTCGCAGGGATCTGCTGGAAAAGGGCCCTTTTCAACATCAAAATCTTGATTCTCTGAGGCTGACTGCGTGGAGATTGAACGCCTAGTCTTGGCCAAGAGAGGCTTTTCTGAAGGTGTGATTGATACTCTCATTCAGGCAAGGAAGCCAGTCACTCGTCGCATCTATCATAAGGTGTGGAGGACTTACTTGTCCTGGTGTAAGAAACATGGATATTCTTGGCATAAGGTGAAGGTATCCAGGATTCTGTCATTTCTCCAAGACGGTTTGGAGAAGGGTCTTGCCGCCAGTTCCTTAAAGGGACAGATTTCGGCAATATCAATCTTGTTGCATAGGAGACTCAATGAGCTCCCTGACATCCAATCTTTTGTTCTTGCTCTGTCTAGAATCAGGCCTGTCTTTAGACAGTCTGCTCCCCCATGAAGCTTAAACTTGGTCCTTAAGGTATTGCAGAAGGTTCCGTTTGAGCCTATGTATTCCATTGAAATTAAGAGTCTGTCCTGGAAGGTTCTCTTCCTGTTGGCCATTGCATCGGCACGCAGAGTATCTGAACTGGCTGCCTTGCAATGTGAGCCTCCTTATCTGGTTTTTCATGTGGATAAGGCTGTGCTTCACACTGGTTTGGGGTTTCTTCCCAAGGGGTTGTCTAACTGTAACATCAATCAGGAAATAGTTGTTCTTTCTTTGTGTCCTAACCCTTCTTCTTCTAAGGAGAGGTTACTTCATAACCTGGATGTGGTTCGTACCTTAAAGTTCTATCTTCAGGCTACAAAGGATTTCAGACAGTCTTCATCTCTTTTTGTGGTGTATTCAGGGAAGTGCAAGGGGCAGAAAGCCTCTTCTACTTCTTTGTCCTTTTGGTTGAGGAGCTTGATTCGCTCGGCCTATGAGACAGCGGAACATAAGCCTCCTCAGAGGATCACGGCTCATTCAACTAGAGCTGTGGCTTTATCTTGGGCCTTTAAGAATGAGGCCTCTATGGAGCAAATTTGTAAGGCAGCTACCTGGTCCTCCTTGCACACTTTTACAAAGTTTTACAAATTTGACGTTTTTGCTTCTGCAGAAGCTGTTTTTGGGAGAAGGGTTTTGCAGGCTGTGGTGCCCTCAGATTAGGGTCCGCCTTTTACCCTCCCGGTTTCATTCAGTGTCCTCTAGAGCTTGGGTATATGTTCCCAACAGTAATGAATGAAGCTGTGGAAGCTCCTCCCCTTTTAGATGGAAAGCATAAATTATGCTTACCTGATAATTTCCATCAAGGGGAGGAGAGTCCACGGCTCCCACCCGTATCTCCGATGGGGAGACTTAAATTTAATACATTTTCTGGCACCATTTATACCCTGATATTTCTCCTACTGTTCCTTGTTCTCTCGGCAGAATGACTGAGGGATGAGGGAAGTGGGGGAGGTATTTAAGCCTTTGGCTGGTGTGTCTTTGCCTCCTCCTGGTGGCCAGGTTCTTAATTCCCAACAGTAATGAATGATGAAGCCGTGGACTCTCCTCCCCTTGATGGAAATTAAATTATCAGGTAAGCATAATTTGTTTTTTCATTGTTCTCTCTAAGGGCCTGACGTTCAAAACTTCACCACTGAGACGAGATATTCAGAAACACATATTTTAACTTGAGAGATATTTATGTTGCTTTATAATGTTCTTTATGGGAAATAGAGACTCCTACATTACATAACAAGGTCTAAAAATATCCCAAAGATTTTGCATGATTTCTCTTCATGCTGACAAGGTTTTGAATTTCAGGCCCTAAGTATTAATATCACTGTCTATATGGAGATAAGTTGAGGAAGATTTTGTGTAAACATAGAGTGTTAAGCTAATAAGGTTTACTCATGCCATTTGATTGGGATGTGGCTTCAATTAGAAGAAACAGCTATTTATATACAAAAATAAAGCTAAGAGTGCTTTCCCATACATGTTATTCTCTGCTGCTGATATAACAAGTCATTGTAAATACATTAAGGGGACAGCAATTTTACATTGGTATATTGTTATCCACAACATAATACGACTGATGCATTTGTTATTTATATACCTAGCCGTTAAACATGATGTATAAATATCTAAAAACACATCCTGTCTTCTACCAGTTTTGAAAAAAGCTAATTATGATGCATGATACAGATTAATAAATCCAGGTCTTGTTGTCCTGCCAGACTATGCCATGTGCATGGATTAGGAGAATAGAATCCATTAAGATGAATATTTTACTTTGAGTGTTGTTTTGCAGACCTTGTCTATACCAATCTAGACAACAAAATGCTTTGTTTATTTGGGTTAAGACCATATCTGGAGTCTTGATTAAAACTTTACTTATAGGGATATGAAACCAAAAACTTCTACAGGTATTATCAAATTAGCTTGGTTCCCATGATTCTTTGTTGAAGAGATACCTAGGTAGGTGTCTGGAGCACTACATGGCAGGAAATAGTGCAGCCATCTAGTGCTTTTGTAAATAGATAACATTCTATTGCTGCCATGTAGTGCAAGATCCTGACCTTATGTTCTTGCTTTTCAACTAAAGATACCAAGAGAACCAAGCAAATTTGATAATAGAAGTAAATTAGAAAGTTGTTTAAAATTTCATACTCTATTTGAAACATGAAATATATATTTTTTTGTTTTATCTCCTTTTAAAGATACTTCACATTGGGAATTCCAAACTTGCAGACATATACATTTTTTACTTGTTTCAGCAGATGGTGGGCTGGTTTCAGCATAAATGTTGGGTTTAAATAGAAAAATTGATAATCAAAATTTCATCCCTCTATAATAAGTGCTTGGAGCCACATTAATTCAAACCTGCAATATATATTTTTCTTTCCTAAGATATGGTGAATCCACTGCGTCATCATTTACTGTTGGGAATACCACTCCTGGCCAGCAGGAGGAGGCAACGAGCACCACAGTCAAACTGTTAAGTATCACTTCCCTTCCCACAATCCCCAGTCATTCTCTTTGCCTTGGTGCATGGAGGAGGTGAATTTTGGTGTCTGAAGATTTACTTCAAGCAAGTTTTTACTTTTTATGAAAACCAGAGTAGGTTTACTCTGTTTCTTTCCCTGTCAAGATTTGGTCTAGCCGTACTCAACGTTAGTCTCTTCAGTAGGGCAGTGGTGGCTTTAATGCAGTTAGGAACTTGTGAAGTGGGCTTTACTGCGTTTTCCTATATTGTTGCTGCCCCGATATAGAATGCCAGAGTAGGTTTACTCTGTTCTTTCTTTTTTTCTTTCACAGGTCTCTATTAGGAATGGCTTCCTTTCATACCGGGTGAGCTGTCTTCCTGCCGGACAGCTAGAGATGCGGGTGAGTGCCTTTTTGTCTTCTGGGAGGCTGAAAAGAAGGCTGGCACTGAAGGGGTTAACCCTTGGTATTTAGTAACACTATGTGCAGAATTATATAACATTATTTTTAAGGTTTACTGTCCCTTTAAGCTTGAACACCTCCGTGTACTGTTAAAGGAGGTTTTGGCTACTTTGGACGACTCCGATACGCCTGTCGCTGTCAACCCTAGGAAATCTAGTAAACTTAATAAATTCTTTGATGTTCCTTCTTCTGTGGAGGTTTCTCCTGTGCCTGACCGTGCCACAGAGATTATAGCACGGGAATGGGAGAAGCCTGGGATTCCTTTTTCCCCGTCTCCTATTTTCAAATAGATGTTTCCTGTTGCTGACTCTATTAAGGAATCGTGGCAAACAGTACCTTAAGTAGATGGGGCTATTTCTACTTTGGCTAAGATAACTACTATACTTATTGAGGATAGCTGATCCTTTAAGCATCCAATGGACAAAAAGCTGGAGGCTTATTTAAAAAGAATGTATGTTCATCAAGGTCTTCAATAGCAACCTGCAGTGTGTATTGACACTGTGACAACTGCGGCAGCCTATTGGTTTGACGCCTTGTCTGAGTCTATTCAGGGGGAGACTCCTTTAGAAGAGATCCAAAACAGGATTAAGGCTCTTAAACTAGCCAATTCCTTTATTTCTGATGCTTCCATGCAAGTTATCAAATTGGGGGCCAAATTATCTGGTTTCGCTGTGCTAGCACACAGAGCTCTGTGGCTGAAATCTTGGACAGCCAATGTTTTTTTTTATTCTAAGCTTTTGGTGATTCCTTACAAGGATAAGACCCTGTTTGGACCCGGTCTCACAGAAATCATTTCTGATATAACGTGTAGGAAAGAGTCTCTTCTTCCCCAAGATAAGATGAATAGACTGAAAGGGCGTCAGAGTAATTTTTTGTTCCTTTCGTAGCTTTAGAGTAAAGTCTTCCCCTTGATCTTCCAAGCAGGAATAGTCCAAGTCTTCTTGGAAACTCAGTCAGTCTTGGAACAAGGGGACGAAAGCTAGGAAACTCACAGATTAATCTAAATCAGCATTAAGGGTTTGCCCCCGATCCGGGATCGGATCAAGTGGGGGGCAGACTTTCTGTTTTTTTATCAAGTATGGATACGAGATGTCCCAGATCCATGGGCTGTGGACATAGTATCCCAGGGTTACAAATTGGAATTCAAGACCTTTCCTCCCAGAGGCAGGTTTCATCTCTCAAGGTTATCTACAGACTAGATAAAAAGAGAGGCGTTCTTGAAATGTGTGCAGGATCTTTTCTCCATGGGGGTGATAGTTCCTGTTCTAGTACAGGAACAGGGTCTAGGTTTCTATTCCAATCTGTTTGTGGTTCCCAAAAAAGGGGGAAATTTCCAACCTATTTTACATCTGAAGTGTCTAAACAAGTTTCTCAGAGTACCGTCCTTCAAGATGGAGACTATACATTCCATTTTTCCTTTAGTGCTAGAGGGTCAGTTCATGACGACCATAGACCTGAAGGATGTGTACCTTCATGTTCCAATTCACAAGGATCATCACAAGTTTCTGAGATTTGCCTTTCTGGACACACACTTTCAGTTTGTGGCTCTTCCATTTGACCTTGCCACAGCTCCCAGAATTTTCTCAAAGGTTCTGGGGGCTCTTTTGGCAGTGATTCAGTCTCTCTGTATTGCAGTGGCGCCATATCTGGACGAAATTCTGGTTCAGGCACCATCTTTTCAACAAGCAAAATCTCATACAATGAATCTGGAAAAGAGTTTCCTTGTTCCAGCTATAAGGGTCATTTTTCTAGGGACCATAATAGATTCTCTATCGATGAAAGTATTTCTGGTAGAGGTCAGAAAGGCCAAGATTCTTTCCTCTTGCCTTTCTCTTCAGCCTACTGTTTGGCCATCAGTGGCTCAATGTATGGAGGTAATTGGTCTGATGGTCGCTTCCATGGACATCATTCCCTTTGCTCGATTCCATCTGAGAGCTCTGCAGTTATGCATGCTCAGTCAATGGAATGGGGACCATGCAGATCTGTGTCAAAGAGTCGACAAGAGACAATCTCCCGTGGTGGCTTTCTCAGGAACATCTGTCTCAGGGGACTTTTTTTCTAAGACCTTTCTGGGTAATTGTGACCACGGACGCTAGCCTGCAGGGCTAGGGAGCAGTCTGGGACTCTTTAAAGACTCAGGGACTTTGGACTTGGGAGGAGTCTGCTCTTCCCATAAATATCTTTCAGTTGAGAGCGGTTTTCAATGCTCTGATGGCTTGGCCGCAGCTGTCTTTAGCCCGGTTTATCAGGTTTCAGTCAGAAAACATAACATCAGTGGCTTACATCAACCACCAGGGAGGGACTAGGAGTTCCTTAGCTATGGAAGAGGTGGCTCGGATTCTTCAGTGGGCGAAAGTTCACAATTGCTGCCTATCTGCCATCCACATTCCAGGAGTGGACAATTGGGAAGCGGATATATGTGAGCAGACAGACTTTTCATCCCGCAAATTGTGGGAACTCCATTCGGAGGTGTTCTCCAGCTTAACCCTCAGATTGGGGGTGCCGGAGTTGGATCTGATGGCGTCTCGACTAAATGCCAAGCTTCCAAGGTACGGTTCAAGGTCAAGGAATCCACAGGCCGTTCTGATAGATGCTCTGGCGGGTTCCTTGGGTTTTCAGGTTAGCTTACCTGTTTCCTCCGTTTGCTCTCCTTCCTCAAGTCATTGCCCGTATCAAACAGGAGAGAGCGTTGGTGATTCTAAAAGCTCCTGCAGATCTAGTGGAAATGTCATCTCTCCCACCTTGGAGGCTACCTCTGAGGAAGGACCTTCTGGTTCAGGTTCCCTTCCTTCATCCAACTCTCGTTTCTCTGAAGCTGACTTGGAGATTGAACGTTTAGTTCTGTCTAAGCTTGGTTTTTCGAAGTTGGTCATCAAGACCATGATTCAGGCTTGTAAACCTGTTACTAGAAATATTTATCATAAGATATGGCGTAAAAATCTTTATTGGTGTGAATCCAAGGGTTACACTTGGAGTAGAGTCAGGATTCCTAGAATTTTGTCCTTTCTCCAGGATGGTCTGGAGAAGGGTTTGTCAGCCAGTACCCTGAAGGGTCAGATTTCTGCATTGTCTATTTTGTTACATAAGTGTCTGACGGACATGCCAGATGTGCAAGCTTTTTGTCAGGCTTTGGTTAGAATCAGGTCTGTATTTAAGTCGGTTACTCCCCCTTGGAGCCTTAACCTTGTTCTTAAAGTTTTACAGTAGGCTCCGTTAGAGCCTATGCATTCCATAGATATTAAATTGTTATCTTGGAAGGTTTTGTTTCTTATGGCTATCTTTTTTTCTGCTTGAAGAGTCTCGGAACTTTCAGATTTGTAGTATGATTCACCTTATCTTATCTTTCATGCTGATAAGGTGGTTCTTCGTACTAAGTTAGGTTTCCTTCCTAAGGTTGTTTCAAATAGGAATATTAATCAGGAAATTGTTGTTCCTTCCCTATGTCCTAATCCTCCTCATAAGGAACGTTTGTTGCACTACTTGGATGTTGTGCATGCTCTTAAATTCTATCTACAGGCGACTAATCGCTAGTCTTCTTCCCTGTTTGTTTGTTTCTCTGGGAAACGTAAGGGTCAGAAAGCTACTGCTATTTCTCTTTCTTTCTGGTTGAGAAGTATCATTTGTTTGGCATATAAGACTGCTGGACAGCGGCCTCCTGAGAGAATTACAACTCATTCTACAAGGGATCTTTCCTCTTCTTGGGCTTTCAAAAATGATGCTTTTATCGAACAGATTTGCAAGGCTGCAACTTGGTTTTCCTTACATACTTTTTCCAAATTCTATAGATATTGATATTTTTGTCTCAGCTGAGGCCTCTTTTGGGAGAAAGGTTCTTCAAGCGGTGGTGCCTTCTGTTTAGGTCTGCCTGTCTTGTTCCCTCCCTAGTCATCTGTGTCCTCTAGCTTGGGTATTGGTTCCCAACAGTAAATGATGACGCCGTGGACTCACCATATCTTAGGAAAGAAAACAGAATTTATGCTTACCTGATAAATGTATTTATTTCCAGATATGGTGAGTCCACGGCCCCGCACTTTTATTTCAAGACAGTTATTTTTTACTAAACCTCAGGCACCTCTACACCTTGTGTTACTCCCTTTTTCTCCATTTCCCTTTCGGTTGAATGACAGGGGATTGTGGGAAGGGAAGTGATACTTAACAGTGAACTGCTTGTGCAATGATAAATGCCGACAGTGTATGCTGTCTGCATTTATCGATGTACGGCGGACATGATACGCTACATCGTATCATGTCCGCTCGTACTTTGGTAAATTGGCCCCCTGGTCTTTATTCCCCCTCTGGTTAGCCCGCCCCATTACAAAATACTGTAATACTTCTCTGTGCTTCATATAGATAACAAATGGCTTAAATGTAACCAGATTTAATGAGATAGCTTTGGAGATAAATTTCTTATTTTGCATTATAGTACACATCTGTATTTATGTAATTTTGTGGAGCAATCACAAAACAAAGGTGGTTACACAATGAAGACCCAAGGACTTAGGATATTTATGCTTGTCCTCCACTCTGGTGAAACAAAAACTTTTATTGATCGTTGCACTCTAATTCCCACTTGAATACTGTAAAGTGTTACAAAGACATTGGCTCCCATATCTCTACTAAGGAACTATTCATTATTTTTAGATATACACTTCCCATCTCATAATAGCTTGTTCTATGGCTAATTACCACCCTAGGAGCAGCTTATTTTTGCTCAACATCTGCTTTTCACAGAGAAGAACTTTCCTGTAGAATATCAGTCTGGTCCTGAATAGATAGTCCAGTCCCGAAATACCAGGCAATCCCTCTCTGATGGAGAGAAATGGCAAAACCCTAGATATACGTTTCAGCCTAGTGTGGGCTTCATCAGTGAGTTGCAACAATATCCGTCTAGGCTCATTGAACAACAGGTCCATGTCAGGTTTCTTGCTTTACCCTTAGGGAGACTTGCAGAAACATAAAGAGAGAATTGCTTAATCTGGGAACAAACAATAGAATAATAACTTGCTCTATGGCTAATTACCACCCTAGGAGCAGCATATTTTTGCTCAACATGTGCCTTTCACTGAGAAGAACTTCCCTGTAGTATATCAGTTTGGTCCTGAATAAACAGTAGTATCTAGTCCTGAAATACCAGGCAATCTCTCTCTGAACAAGAGAAACAGCAAAACCCCAGCCTTATGTTTTTTCGACCTATTGTGCTATTGTTCGTTCTCTGGTTGAGCGCTTCTCCCTTTTTGTGTATGCAAATCCTAAAGTAAGTGTTTGGTTTCCTTTGTTTTATATTGTGGATATTGTCCAAGAATAGACATGTAAACCTATACTTAAACAGAGATCTAATGACTTACTATATCACCACAGTCAGGGAGGGTAGTAATAAATTAGTTGCAGCTTTAGCTCCTAGTTGTATGGAGGAGTCTTGTGGGTGATGGAAATAGAATGTTTTACTACAGTAAAAAGTAAGGATCTACCTCCAACAAATAATGTTTTGTACAGTGAAATACCTGAATTAATGTTGTAAAATATAGTCTGCTTCTTCCAGTTTTCAGTTTGTGGACCAGGTTAAATGTATTTGAGGGCTGCATTTTGGCTTATTGGGGTCTGTGACTGATAGGCATATATTTACAAAATTATTTCATAGCTACAGAATTTTCCGTCGCTATACAAATAAATTATTCTGATAATTTATTGAGTTTTTATATGATAAAAAAATATTATTTTTTTGCCTATAATTAATCCTTTGTTATTGCAATTAATGGGCCACTAAAGTCAGAATTACAGTTTAATAATTCATGAAATAAAAAAAACTTTCCTTAATACTTCCAGTTTCAGAACATTCACATTCTTTTTACATGCACACTTTCTGAGGCTCCAGCTCCTATTGAGCATGTGCAAAAGTACAGTATATACGTACATGCATTTTGTTATTGGCTGATAGCTGTCACATGATACTAGGGGAGGAAAATTTGGGTCAACTTGTGAAATGTGCCAGGAAATATTCTACTTATTTAAAATAAAAAAGTAAGTGCTATTACATGGTATTTGTCAATTATTAAATTCTACCATATTTAGTAGTATATATTTTCTTAGTGTTACCAATAAACTAAACTAAAAAAACCCCATCTGTTCCCGGATAAAATTATTTATTTATATGTGGAGCATGGGATGCTTTTAAAAAAATACTACAAATACTTGTTCAACAGCAAACATCTGTAAAGTGCTGGGAAGTAACGAAGGAGATCTTTGACCCTCTCTTATTCATGTTTGACCCATTGTGTTAACTGGAAAGAAAAAATCTCTCACTGGCTAACAGAATGAGACAGAAATAGCAAACAGCTTTAGGAGTAATCTTAATGAGTCTCACAAAGAAAAGTAATCTTTTGTTTTTTTTATTTCTTTTCTCAGAAAAAAACAAACAAACATGCAAATAAAGGTAGAAGCCAGAGCCCAGACCAACAATGAATGGGTTTAAATCCTGCTGCATGACACTCTGGCAGCAGTGATTGGTTACTTAGAATACCCATGCAACAGTGAATTAACCTTTTTATTATCTGAAATATGCACAGTTAATCAAGGACAAATTACCGCTACATATTATTTACATGTTTACCCAGCATATATGCAGCCATGATTTAACCTCCTTACTTTGTTACCCTCACCAAGTGATATCACTTTTGACAGAGTTTGATTCTTATGGTTTTTTTTTCGTTTTTTTTCCTTATTGTCTACAGAGTTGTGAGTATACTTTCCTGTAGGCAGCTATCATAGGAATTATAGCTGTTACAAGAATTTTTAACCTATTTTCTTAGATGTCACCATATCAGACTTAGCATTTTTTGTTCATATAGAGTTTTTAAATAAAACAAATCTGCAAATCTGTCCCAGAGATAAAAATAGCAAATGACAAGCATCGTAATCAGATCTATAGTCTTGTTCTTCATTAGAACGAACAAACAAACATAATAAAGGAACTTACGCCAATATACCAGAATCACAAAGAGCCCAAATCAAAGCTTGTGCATTTCTTGCTTGATTTGTTGTCAACAAAGTATTTTCTCTAGGGATTTGATATATTATTATCTTAGTTTGAGTCAGCCTCTCATTTTCTTCATAAACGGTAAGAGTCCACAGCTGCATTCATTACTTTTGGGAATTCAGAAGCTGGCCACCAGGAGGAGGCAAAAACACCCCAGCCAAAGTCTTAAATACCTCTCCCACTTCCCCTATCCCCCAGTCATTCTTTGCCTTTCGTCCCAGGAGGTTGGCAGAGAAGTGTCAGAAGTTTTCGATAGTCTCTTATGGAGGGTAGTACTCTTCGGAATGGGACTGGAGTTTTAAGTAGTCCTCTTAGCCTCTCAGTGAGAGCATGGATGAAAGTTAGAGTCCGGAGATGCAGGGAGAGTCTTTCTGAGAAACCATCTTGACTCAAATTAACAGCTCCACAAGCAATCAGCATTGACGAGTTTCGCTGCCTGCTTTCTTCTCTCAAGTCCATAGCAGAAGCGACGCTGCTATCTGTCACACTTAAAGGGCCGTGTTCCTATTTCACGGCGTAGATTCCGGTAAGATCGTTTTATTTTACTTTCATCATGGATTGTAATTACAAATGTTTATCCGAGAGGATGCAACCTCGCGGGAATAACTTAAACACATGGCCTCAGTGAGGCTCCTTTTGTGTCTTGGAATCAAGGGTTAATATCTCCTGAGGGGGGTTATTTAACAGGTTTTTTTTTAATCATGTTTGTTATATGATTCTGTCTGCTAATGTGTAGTGATACTTAGGCTCATTGCTATTTCGGAACATAATGGCCTTTTGCAAGTGACGCGGCCTTTACGATCGGGCACACTTTTTCATGGACTACACGGTACACCTTGGGACCGGGCGTGGTCACGTTCTGGCTCTCCATTTCCCTATTCCTGACCATGTGGCGACTGAGAAATTCTGGTTCATAGGAGGTGGTGAGTGCCCCAGCTATTGGAGGTGTAAGGTGCCGGTTACATTTTTCTTATTGGTCCATTTTTTATCAATATCCCAGTTATGGAGGATTCTGATTTTTTGGAGACGGATGTCTCTTATTCTACTTCTTGCGAAGAGTATGAATTGGCCCAGGTGATACATGCCCATCAGTTATGTTCCAAATTCCGTTTTAGAGTGCTCTGTTCCTCGGGATCGGGGAACCAGGGGCCCGCTGAGCCACCCGCCTCTGGGGATTCTGTTTCCCACGTAGCGAATTCCCTACAACCAACTCTTACTATGCATGCAGGTAACCCAAACTCAGCTTATCCTTCTCTAGTGGTTTGCTCGTTTCCTCTGGAGGTTACGACACGGTTCCGCATGGCCATATCCTTGGCGCATTTTCCCAGGAGTGTGTCCATGTTCAGTTAACCAGGGCTCATCAGGCGTGGGATTGTCTGGTCCAGTTCAGCCCTCTGGGGGAGCTACTGTCCCTGATGCTTCAGGGGTTCTACCTTTAGGGCCAGGGTTATCTTTTGCCCCGGCGGAGGTAAGTTTTGCTTTTCGTTTTAGACTGGCGAGTCTTCGTGTTCTACTGAGGCACGTTTTGGTACTGCTGGAGGATCCCACTCTTAATGGGGTGGTGGATCCTCAGTCTTCCGCTACGAATGGTATGCATGATTAGACATAAGGGGATGAAGTAATCTTCTTATAGTCTGCTTATTGAGTATCTTTCCAGCTCTGAGCTTGGAAGAGTCAGATTCCTGTTGGGCTGGTCCTGCGGGTGTGTCCGTTCTTCCTGGGCGATAACCTACGGGTTTATCTTTTATTTTATATTCGGTTAGGATAAATTTGTTTGGTTTAAAGCTTATATTTGTTATGATATTCCCTTTGGGAATTTTTCTTCTCTGGAATCGATTCTCGCGATTTTGTGGTCACACTGTTTACTTCTACGGAAGTTTGTTCATGGGGCGTGTTGGTTCTCTGTCTGTTGTTTATCTCTCCCTCTTAGGGGGTGACTTGTGTGTCCTTGTCAGTGCTGGGGGCCCTTGGTTTCAGGCTGTTCCTGACTGTGTACAATCCCTTCTGTCCTTAAGACCTATTCAGACACGTGGCGCTTGCTATGCCTAGCTGGTCCGGTTAGGGCGCAGAGTTCCACTATTATTTGATTTTCTTTTGCAAGTTCAGCTAGCATTCCGAGAGGACTTGATGGTCCGTGGTTTGCCTAAGGGCATGGGGGATTGTGCCTCATTAGCCTTTCAATCTAGGGATCTAGTTTGTTTACTTTCCATAGTGGGTTGGAAGTGGAAGGATTTAGGTCCTTCATGCAGCCAGTTCCTGGCGGTCTTGCCTTTCAAGGTTCCTTGGGATTGTCCTTTTAGGACTTGTTCCTTCTTGAGGTCTCTCCTTTGGGTAGAGACTGGCTGGACTCCGTCCGTTTTTCTTTTATTTTTTTGCAGTTTAAGTTAGGAAGTTGAGGGCCATGCGGCTCTTTTCTGCTTCCGGAAACTCGTAGTTTCCATGTTGGGAACGATAGACGGTTGTCTCCTCCTTTCCAAGCATTGCTTAGGGGATTTTTCCACAAGGGTTCGAGATGCTCTGCATTCTTCTTCCTTGGGTGTGGTCCTCCGGAGGGATACTCTGAGAGGGTTACGGGCCTCGTCTATTCTGCTCTCTCTTCGGGTGATCTCGGTCCTCATAATTATTCCCTTAGTCTTGGACTTCGTGTGTGAGGTCCTTGGTGCCTTTGGGCTCTGGAGTAGTTGTGTCACTATGGCCTAGCACCTTGTTGGTGGGGTGTTGGTTTTCTGTTAGAGGTGTTCTCTTCCCTTTGGGCTTTGAATTTATGAGTGATTGCTGTACCCGTTTCTCTGGGTTAGTCCGGATCTCTTCCCCTTGAGGTCTGATTTTTCAGACGGGGTATCTGTGCTCCCTGGGGTGTCATTTGTTTTAAGATGGCTCTGGGTCCCGGGTCCAGGGTTCTTGTATCGGATCCTTATTGGATGTCTGGAGACTTATGATCCTGTGGACTGGTTCGGGATGACCCAGTCTTTCAATGGGGCTAATTTGTCCTTGGACAGGGAGTTTTTCTCTGTTGTATTCTCAGTTGTGTCCAGATGATTCTTCATTTGGTCTTCAACTGGATTAGTCTACGGCCTCTCGCGTCTCTGTGGGTATGTGTGCTGTTCCTTGTCTGTGCCCTTCCCTCTGGAGGGTTGTTGTCCTGCCCTGTGTGCAGGAGGAGCTGGGCCTTGGTGCTCGAAGTTAGTGGCAGGCTCATAATCTGAACGTCGTGCGTTCAGGCCTCTCTCAAGGCACTTGTTCTCGGAGCAAGCGTCTTTTATTTTTGTAGCAGCAGCAGTCTGCTGCTCTGTAGCTTGTCGGACCAACTGTTTGGAGAGTAAATTCTCCGTGTCGAGACTGTCAAAGTAATTTGTGCCAGGTCTGCCTAAGGATCTATTTTGAACTTTTCTCTGTGCCACGTCCTAGGGGGTTCCTTGGAAGTGCGTTGTATTTGAAGGAGCGAATGGGTTGGCACCCAAGCTCTGTTGGGGGGGGGGTTACCCCCCTATTCTTCCACTCCATGGGGAACTTGTGGCTGGGGTCATTTTGGGTCCCCTGTCTATCAGACATGTCTGTCGCTTGGGCTGGTCCTGTTTTGAGATCTTTTGCTCTGCTAATTTCGTCCTTGAGTCGTTCGAGGTTTGGTGAAGCTTCCTTTGGGGACTCTGCTTCCTTTCCATGTGCTGGCTGTTGGGGCCTAGTGATTATTAAGCCCGGTTTGAGAGCTCATGGTTTAGAGTTCGAACCTAGTCATGGGCCTTTGTGCGCTTCTCTCTATACATTATAAAAAAAAGAAAAGAAGCAAATCTTTTAAGATCGTGTGGGAAGGATTGGCGGCATCCTCTGGTGGCTGGATGCCTAGCAAACTGTAGTTTTGGGTTTGAATCTATCCTCATCTGCTTCCACTTGCTTTGCAAGTGTTCATCTTAGATGACAGGAGCGTGCAATGTTTTGACTCTTCAGGTGTTGCCGTCAGGTGTTTACATTTCTGAGCCTGTTGTGCGAGGTTTTCGGTTTTGGAATATTTAGATATTCTTAGCTGTCTTTACGTTTTCTGGTGCACTTTGTTTAAGGGAAGATTCTCTTCTCTGTTTCAGTCTCTGGGTCTTGATCCCGGGGATTCTGTGCATACTGGGGTCTGGGCGTTGCCTCCCTTGTTCTGCAAGACTGGTGGGGTTTCTGTTGGCTTAGCCCCGGTTTCTCAGGGTTTTTTTTGCCTTGTGTCCTTGGGGCTCATTTGGACAAAAAAAGAATAGTATGAACAAAACCACTATATACCTCAAAGCTACCCCAAAAGACTCTGAGATCGTCCAACACTCAGATAATGAAGATATAAATTAACACAGTAAGTGGAGCACTAAAAAAGCTAGGTAATTAAGGACCTCTAACAGTTTGAACTATTTAGTAAAAACTATAATAACTTTAATATCTTGGGGCTCGTTTGGGCCCTGTTTATGGTATTCATTTGTGACCTAATTGTGGTTCTCTGGTATCCTTTATTGGATGTTTGCTCCGCATCCTTTCCTCTTTTTGGGGAATATGGTTGTTTGATCCCTTTCTCTAGTAAGGGCAGATCGACTGCCGGTTGACGGTGTCTCTTGGAGGCTTGTTGGCTCAGTCGAGACTAGTTCCTGCGGTCTCTAGCAAGGCTTCTGGACTATCTGCGAGTCAGTGTCCTTGGGCCTTTTCTCAAAGTTTTTTTTTTCTCGGCTTCGGACGAAGCTGGGTTTTGTGGAGTAGGGGTTTTTAGGCCTGGTACCCTCAGAATGGGCCGCCTTTTCTACCCTCCTGTTTTTGCATTCAGTGTCCTCTATAGTTTGGGTATTGTTTCCCAAAAGTAATGAATGCAGCTGTGTACTCTTTCCGTTTATGAAGAAAAACTTAAATTATGCTTCCCTGATAATTTTCTTTTCTTCAGATGGAAAGAGTCAACAGCTACCCGCCCATAATTGTTCTGGGGGGCGTCTGTTATTTTGTTTTTCTGGCACCTTTTCACCCTATGTTTCTTCTACTGTTCCTTGTCCCTCGGCAGAATGACTGGGGGAAATGGGGAGAGGTATTTTAAGCCTTTGACTGGGGTGTCTTTGCCTCCTCCTGGTGAACCAGGTTCTGAATTCCCAAAAGTAATGAATGCAGCTGTGGACTCTTTCCGTCTGAAGAAAAGAAAATTATCAAGTAAGCATAATCTAAGTTTTTGTGTAATATTTGAGATTTAGAGACGGATTGCTCTTAAAGGAGTATGAAACCCGACATGTTTGTTTTGTGATTCGGACAGAGCATACAGTTTTAAAAACGTTGTCAATTTACTTCTGTTGTAAAATGTACTTAGTTCTCATGGTATTCTTTGTTGAAGCAATATATAGATAAGTACCGTGCACATTTCTGGAGCAGTAAGACAGGGAACACTGTGAATACCTATTGTTCTTGCTGTAAAACTATTGACATATATTGTTCCAGTCACATGCACGCTCCTACACCTTCCTACTTGCTTTTCAACAAAGGATACAAAACAACAAAGTACATTTGGCAATAGAAGTAAATTGAAAAGTTTTTTTATTTTTTTATTTTAGACTATATCTGAGTAATAAAAGGGTTTTAGGCTTTATGTCCCTTTAAGTAAAGAGCATCATATAGCTTACAAACTAGATCATATTGTGCTTACTGGTTACTAAGACACATCCCTCCAGGAAGTTTACCTTAAAATGTTACATTTTCAGCATTGTTAGGTTATAAAGCCAGCAGCAGCAACAATTTTCCATAAGTTAACCCCTTAATGACCGGACCATTTTTCAATTTTCTTACCCTTAATGACAATGGCTATTTTTACATTTCTGCAGTGTTTGTGTTTAGCTGTAATTTTCCTCTTACTCATTTACTGCACCCACACATATTATATACCGTTTTTCTCGCCATTAAATGGACTTTCTAAAGATACCATTATTTTCATCATATCTTATAATTTACTAAAAAAAAAATAATAAAATATGAGGAAAAAATGGAAAAAAACACACTTTTTCTAACTTTGACCCCCAAAATCTGTTACACATCTACAATCACCAAAAAACACCCATGCTAAATAGTTTTTAAATTTTGTCCTGAGTTTAGAAATACCCAATGTTTACATGTTCTTAGCTTTTTTTGCAAGTTATAGGGCCATAAATACAAGTAGCACTTCGCTATTTCCAAACCACTTTTTTCAAAATTAGCGCTAGTTACATTGGAACCCTGATATCTGTCAGGAATACCTGAATATCCCTTGACATGTATATATTTTTTGTTAGAAGACAACCCAAAGTATTGATCTAGGCACATTTTGGTATATTTTATTCCACCATTTCACCGCCAAATGCGAGCAAATAAAAAAAAAACTTTACATTTTTCACAATTTTAGGTTTCTCACTGAAATTATTTACAAACAGCTTGTGCAATTATGGCAGAAATTGTTGTAAAAGCTTCTCTGGGATCCCCTTTGTTCAGAAATAGCAGACTTATATGGCTTTGGCATTGCTTTTTTGTAATTAGAAGGCCGCTAAATGCTGCTGCGCACCACACGTAAATTATGCCCAGCAGTGAAGGGGTTAATTAGGTAGGTTGTAGGGAGCTTGCAGGGTTAATTTTAGCTTTAGGGTAGAGATCAGCCTCCCACCTGACACATCCCACCCCCTGATCCCTCCCAAACAGCTCTCTTCCCTCCCCCACCCCACAAATGTCCCTGCCATCTTAAGTACTGGCAGAAAGTCTGCCAGTACTAAATAAAAGGAGTTTTTTTTTTTTTTTTATAAAAAAAATAAAATATTTTAGCTGTGATGGACTCCTGCCTTAGCCCCAACCTCCATGATCCCCCCCCCCCCCAGCTCTCTAACCCTCTCCCCTATCTAATTGCGGCCATCTTGGGTACTGGCAGCTGTCTGCCAGTACCCAATTTGCACAAAAACATATAAGTATTTTCTGCTTTTTTTCTTTTTTGGGGGGTTTTCTGTAGTGTAGCAGCCCCCCACAATACCCCTACCCCCCTCCCCCTCCCAGATCCTTTTATATGATTTAAAAAAAAATATATTTCCCCCCCCCCTCTTCCCTCATTGGTGTCAGTGGCCAGCTAATGCGCGCGCACGCGCGCCCCTGCGCGCTCCCGGCACCCGGCGTGCACATTGCACTTCTAGGAACCGGATGCCGGGTAGCGATGGGCCGCCCACCCACCTCCCTCTTGCGCTCCCACCCACCAACGAACTACCGGTGCAGAGAGGGCCACAGAGTGGCCCTCTCTGCATCGGAGTCTTCTAAAAAGGTATTGCAGGATGCCTCCATATGGAGGCATCACTGCAATACCCTGAGAGCTGCTGGAAGCGATTGCGATCGCTTCCAGCACTCTCCTAGACAACTGACGTACCAGGTACGTCCATTGTCATTAACTACTTGTTAATGCATGACGTACCTGGTACGTCAGTTGTCATTAAGGGGTTAAAGGGACACTGAAACCAAATTTTTTCTTTTGTGGTTCAGATAGAGCATGCAATTTTAAGCAACTTTCTAATTTACTCGTATTATCAATTTTTCTTCGTTCTCTTGCTATCTTTAATTTAAAAAGAAGGCATCTAAACTTTTTAATTAGTTCAGACACTTTTTTTATTAGTGGATGAATTTATCCACCAATCAGCAAGAACAACCCAGGTTGTTCACCAAAAATGGGCCGGCATCTAAACTTACATTCTTGCATTTCAAATAAAGATACCAAGAGAATGAAGAAAATTTGATAATTAGAAAGTTGCTTAAAATGTAATGCTCTATCTGAATCACAAAATAAATTTTTTGGGTTCAGTGTCCCTTTCATGTGTATTATTTTGTGTATTCTAAATAGAAGCATATACTGTATTTCAATATAATTATTATATTTTATTTTTAATGCACCACCATATGGCACAGCACTTTACTGGTGCTGAAAAACACGTAGTCTCAGCTGTGTGTCGGAAAGCCACCAGATATAATGCTTGCTAGAAATGGTAGCAGAAGCCAGCGACCTCCTATACTTTATATAAAATCCGCAATAGCATTTTAATTATGGTACCTTATGACAGTGACTGGTATTTGTGCTTCATTGTGTGCTTTTAGGACTCATACAACCTTTTTTAATGGTTGTTTGACTCCTAAATGATAAAACAAAATAAATTCAGCTACCGGCCACCAGGACCACTCAGTGGTATTAAAACCTATCCAGAAGTGATATGTATCAACATTATAGTCTTTATTCTTAATAAGCACTCTTCTTGTGGTGGAGATGACTAGTTGAGGAGACGGGGACTTTTTCCAAAACTACTTTATCTGTTCTAGGGTGATATTCAGTTATTGAGGTCCATGAGGAGCCTCATAAATCCATTACTTATAGATGAGAATTTGATATATGGGAGCCAAGAGTGATTCACTTATCTATTTCCTTTGAACAAGTATGTTTTGCAATACAGTGATTATTTTCTTGTGCATATCTAAAAAATGTCCCTTTAACCCTTTTACGGGTTAGGATGGGGCTTAGCCCTGGGCTTGACCAACCTTAGCGTTAGCCCTGGGCTTTACCAACGTTAAGACGGCATGGAATATCCTACCATATACAGCGTCCCGCAGCTTCCCCCTTTGACGTAGGCAAGGATCGACCTGAGGGGCGTAGGCAGTCCCCTATGATCCAATCCTGGCCTTGAAATCACATGATTACATCGATGATTGCGTGATTTCATTTTTACTAATAGTGTTTACCTCGGAACTTCGTTCCAATGTGAACACTATAGTTTCGCCACAAAGTTGTTGAAGAAACAATAAAACTTAAACTTTCCAATTTACTTTTATTATCAAATCGACTTTCAAATCAAATCGACTGAGGAGTATGTATATGACTTGACCATTATATTGCAGTGATTTTACAACAATAAAACCAACCACAGTCCTTTAGAAAACATATATAAAAATTTTCAACAGCAAATCAACATTCGTGACCAGACCACTTTTCCATTTGTTGACCGTCTGTGACCAAGGCTATTTTTGCATTTCTGCGGTGTTTGTGTTTAGCTATAATTTTCCTCTTACTTATTTACTGTACCTACACATATTATATACCGTTATTAAATGGACTTTCTAAAGATACCATTATTTTCATCATATCTTATAATTTGCTATAAAAAATATATAAAATATGATGAAAAAATTTAAAAAAACACACTTTTTCTAACTTTGACCCCCAAAATCTGTTAAACATATACAACCACCAAAAAAAACTTGTATGCTAAATAGATTCTACATTTTGTCCTGAGTTTAGAAATACCCAATGTTTACACGTTCTTTGCTTTATTTATAGGGCAATAAATACAAGTAGCACTTTGCTATTTCCAAACCATTTTTTTCAAAATTAGCGATAGTGACATTGGAGCACTGATATCTGTCAGGAATCCCTGAATATCCCTTTACATGTATATATATTTTTTTTAGAAGACAACCCAAAGTATTGATCTAGGCCCATTTTGTTATATTTCATGCCCCCATTTCACCGCCAAATGCTATCAAATTCATTTTTTCACAAACTTTAGGTTTCTCCCTGAAATTATTTACAAACAGCTTGCGCAATTATGGCACACATAGTTGTAAATGCTTATCTGGGATTTTTTGTTCATAAATAGCAGACATATATGGCTTTGGCGTTGCTTTTTGGCAATTAGAAGGCCGCTAAATGCCGCTGCGCACCACACTTTTTATGCCCAGCAGTGAAGGGGTTAATTAGGTAGCTTGTAGGGAGCTTGCAAGGTTAATTTTAGCTTTAGTGTAGAGATCAGCCTCCCACCTGATACATCAGACCCCCTGATCCCTCCCAAACAGCTCTCTTCCCTCCCCCACCCCACAATTGTCTCCGCCATCTTAAGTACTGGCAAAAAGTCTGCCAGTACTAAAATAAAAAGCTTTTTTGTTAAAAAAATAATTATGTAGCTCTGATGGACCCCCCTAAGCCCACAACCTCCCTGATCTCCCCCAAACGCCCCTTGCAGGCCCCCCCACCAAATGCTCCCAGCACCCAGCGTGCACATTGCACATAGAGGAGCCGGATGCTAGGTAGCGATGGGCCGTCCACCCGCTTTAGTGCTCCCACCCACCCACCAACGATGATCCGATCGGCATCATCGCTTCTGGTGCAGAGAGGGCCACAGAGTGGCTCTCTCTGCATCAATTTGTAAAAAAATGGTATTGCAGGATGCCTCAATATCGAGGCATCACTTCAATACCATAAAAGCCGCTGGAAGCCGCTTAAAGGACCAGAGGATGTTCCTGGCACATCCTCGGTCGTTAAAGGAACATGAAACCCAAAAATGTTCTTTCATGATTACAATTTTAAACAACTTTCTAATTTACTTCTATTATCTAATTTGTTTAATTCTCTTGGTATAATTTGTTGAAGGAGCAGCAATGCACTACTGTTTTGTAACTGAACACATGGATGAGCCAATGACAATCGTTATATTTCTGCAGCCACCAATCAGAAGCTAGAACCTAGGTTCTTTGCTGCTCCTGAGCTTACCTAGATAAACCTTTCAGCAAAGAATAACAAGAGAAGGAAGCAAATTAAATAATTGTATGTTCTGTCTGATTCACGAAATAACTTTTGTACAGGATTGTGATTGATTCCAATGCTTGTTGCAGTGTTAAACATTGATGCCATCAAGTGGTCAAAAGTGTATAGCGTTGTGCATTAAGGAAATACATATAGTGGAACACATATGCACATTCCTGAGCCTATCTAGGATTGTTCTTTAACAAAGGATACCAAGAAAAGTAAATTTGATAAAAGAGGAAGATTAGAAAGGTTTTTAAAAATGCATATTGTATTTGAATCATGAATGTTTAATTTGAGTTTCATGTCCGTTTTAAGTATGATGGTGACACTCAAGACTCTTTTTTTTTTGGTAGGAAGTAGAACAATATCACTTTTCTGAGGTATAATACAGCAAAAGCTGGCATAATAAATAAAATATAAATATTGCAATGCTGTTTTATTCCCCTTAATTAAACATTTATAGAGAGATTAAATGTTGAGTTTAGCGTCCCTTTAAGTGGTTAAAGATTGATCCCTATACTGCGTGTTACATCTAGCGACTCATTATCTGTAACATTACAGGACAAATCAGAAGGTTCCCCCAAATAATGATTGCAAAGAAGAGTTTGAGGACAGTCTGCTTGTTACTACGGAGACCACTGCAAGTCAGCACAGGGCTTTTAAACTTGGTAAGTGTCTTGATTCATAAGATCTTTCTTTTATTACAAGAACATTTCAGCATTATACTTTTTTTCTCCAACAGAAATTCCAGCAGACCTGAGGCCTAAGAGTGCGCTTGATGGAAAATCAAATGAGGACATCTTTCTACTTAGGTAACATAGTAAAGGCAATATTACTAAATTACTATAAAAACTTATTTTAATAAAACAATGTTTACTTTTTATATATTGGAGCATTTGTAAAAATGCAAAAACTCACTATTTGTTATTAGTTTCACAGACAAATAATACAATTTTAATATTTTGGCATTTATCCCTTATCAAAATTATTTAAATGACATCAACATTTGATAGAGTAAATACATGAACAAATGTGGTATTCGTTAATGCGGTTTGTTTCGGTAATGAATAAATTCTGCCATATTATTTCAACTTCAGTTTCTGCACATCTAATAAAAATATGAATACTTCATGCATTATACATTGATCTCTGTATAAGGTCCACTGTCATCTGAAATACCCAAAATATCACCCCAGTAGAGCTTGGGCCATAATAGTAAAAAATGACATGCTCTAATTTGTTAGAATTTGTAATTTAAGACTATAAATCCTCCACTACTTTGTGTTTAACCTCCACAAATTTGTTAAAAGTACATTAGAAGTTCCGCTCGGGACCCGCAGAGCACTGCATGTTTCAAGAGGAAATTGCTGCTGTCCTAATTAGTATTACTAGTTCCACATTTGAATTGTAGCTTAGGCGTGGGCACAAGTATATCATATTGACAAATCTTCCCATAAAAGCAGATCAGATCTCACCACTATTTGGTTATCATTATTTGTGTATACCATGCATGAATCTAGCACGTTGAAAGGATTTATAAAAAAGGTGAGTCTGTCAGTCGTGTTTTCCATATGAAGACATCAGGGAAAAACAAATATGCCATGGTGGCCACACTTAGATAATTAAAAGTTTTAGGACCATTAAATATAGTAGAATTGCATAATCCACAAATGCACAATATATATATATAAAAAAATGCAATAGCACTTACTATGAATTGCAAAGTATCAGTAGATTTTCTTTCTTAAAATTTGTGACATTTCCCTGCCTCTGTATCATGTTACAGCCATCAGCCAATAATAGACTCTTGTACTTATACACTGTGAATTCTTGCACATGCTCAGTAAATAACTAAAACAGAAAATGAATTATGTGGTCTATTAACACTATTGCAGATTGGAATTTATGTTTATGGTATCTCACGTGAATATTTTGTATAAATATAAATTACTAGACTAAGATTTTTAATGAAAATTGTCTCAATTAATGTGATTTATAAATATGTATTAACATTCTAGTTCCTGCACAACCCCAAGATCTCTTCATCCATTGGTTACCCCAAAAAATGATGCTGCGGCTAAAGACTCTTCACCAAAACCGGCAGAAGTTCTTAAGGTAAGCTAATTGTATCTTATCTCATACACCAGCTATAGAACATATTTCTGTTCAATCAAAAACATAATTGTTTAAAATGATAGAGAATGAAAAATTGTAGATAATGCAGTGAGGATTAAATTGTCACCAACCAAAATTAAGAGTGGTTAGGTAGAATAGGTAGAGGATGATAGGAATCTTGCTGGTGCTTCCCAAGAATGTATCTGTGCCCTGAACATGCCAGTGAGATGCTAGAATCATTCTATGGTAAGTAATGGTTGTGTTACCTTATTGCACTTTTCCAGTCTATACTAGGCTAAAAATGAAACAAATGACCTAACTTTAGTGGTGAACAATTTTCAAATAAACTGGCTTTTGTGAGTTTATTGTGGATTTAAAACTTGCTTAGAATTAAACTTTTGCCAGTCAAGTTGAAGCTTAGTGATACCAGATCTCCGTCATAAGTCAGTTTTAGCTTATGGAGGAACTAATCTGTATTTCCTTAATACAGGGAGAGTCCACAGCTGCATTCATTTCTTGTGGGAATACAGAACCTGGCCACCAGGAGGAGGCAAAGACACCCCTGCCAAAGGCTTAAATACCTCCCCCACTTCCCTCATCCCCCATTCATTCTTTGCCTTTCGTCACAGGAGGTTGGCAGAGAACTGTCAGAAGATTTCGGAGTAGTTGTCAGCCTCTCAATGAGAGCATAGATGAAAGTTAGAGTCTGGAGATGCAGGGAGAGTCTTTCTGCAAAACCATCCAGACTCATATTAACAGCTCCTTAAGCAATCAGCGTTGACGAGTTTAGCTGCCTGCTTTCTTTACTCAAGTCCATGTCAGAAGCGCTGCTACAATCTGTCAAACTTGAAGGACCGTGTTACAGTTCCACAGCATAGATTCCGGTAAGATCGTTTCATTTTTTACACATATTGCAAATGCTAGAAGACAGTGTGGCTCCTTTTATCTATATGGAATCAAGGGTTAATATCTCCTGGGGGGATTATGAACAATTGGGTTTAATTATATATGCTTTATTTGATGTTATGCTGCTTTTTGTGTAAGCTGTTTATGGGCTTATAGGCTGAGATAGAACATACAGATTTCACTTTCACTTTGAAGGTTGCACAGCTTAAAAGCTTGGTGCGCTTTTTCTCATAGCAGGGATGGTCCTGCATTGCGCACCATGTGACCGGAATGGTCAAGGCTTCCATTTCCTTTCTCTTGACTGAGTTACTACCGGAGAGGATTTTTATCCCAATTTATCTGATTCCAATCAGACATTATATCCTCGGTGGCTTACATGAACCATCAGGGGGAACGAGAAGCTTCCTGGCATCGAGGGAAATATCTTGGATTCTATGGTTTGCTGTCAGCGATCCACATTCTGACAGGTGGGGAACCCCGGAGATACATCTCATGGCATCCTGTTTAAATACATAGCTACCCAGATATGGGTTGAGGTCTAGGGGTCCTCAGGCGGAGCTAATAGACGTATTAGCGGTGCTTTGGAGGTTCAATCTAATTTTTCTTTTCCTGCCATTACCACTCCTTCCTTGAGTGGTGGCTCGAATCTTTTAGGAGCATGCGTCAGTAATACTGATTGCTCCATCGTGGCCGCGAGGGATATGGTTCGTGGATCTAGTGGGGATGTCATCATCTCCTCCTTGGAGGTTACCTTTTTGCAGGGACTGCTGGAACAAGGCCCCTTCATTCATCAAAATCTAGATTCTCTGAGGCTGACTGCGTGGAGATTGAATGCTTGGTCTTAGCCAAGAGAGGCTTTTCTGAGAGTGTTATATACTCTCATTCAAGCTTGTAAGCCGGTTACTTGCTGCATCTTTCATAGGTTGTGGATGACCTACTTATTTTGGTGTGAAGAGCGTGGTTTGTCCTGGCACAAAGTAAAGGTTGCCAGGATTCCTTCTTTTCTCCAGGTTGGACTGGAGGTGGGCCTCTCAGCTAGTTCCTTGAAGGGCCCTGTCTGTTTTTACTGCACAAGAGGCTCGCTGAGCTTCCGGATGTACAGACTTTTGTTAAGGTTCTGACTAGGATCAGGCTGGTGTTTAAATCTAATGCTCCTCCTTGGAGTTTAAATCTTGTTCTTAAAGTTTTGCAGCGGGCTCTGTTTGAGCCTATGCATGAGGTTGACATAAATTTTTTTGTCTTGGAAGGTTCTTTTTCTATTAGCTATTGCTACTGCGCGCAAAGTCTCTGAGATTGCTGCCTTGCAATGCGACCCTCCTTATCTGGTGTTCCATACTGATAAGGCTGTTCTACGAACTAAGTTAACGTTTACTGCATAATCTGGATATGGTTCATGCCTTGAAGTTCTATCTTCAGGCTAAGAAGGAATTTAGACAAACTGCTTCTCTGTTTGTTATCTATTCTGGAAAGCGTAGGGGTCAGAGGGCCTCTATGACTTCCTTATCTTTTTGGTTGAGGAGTATCATCCGCTTAGCATATGAGTCAGCGGGTCTTAAGCCTCCTCAGAGGGTTACTGCTCATTCTACGAGAGCAGTGGTTTCCTCTTGGGCCTTCAAAAATGAGGCCTCTATGGATCAGATTTGTAAGACGTGCTATCTGGTCCTCCTTACATACTTTTTCCAGATTTTACAAGTTTGATGTTTTGCTTCTGCTGAAGCAGCCTTCGAGAGAGAGGTTTTACAGGCTGTGGTGCCCTCAGATTAGGGGCCACCTCTCTTTTTTACCCTCCCGTTAGCATTCAGTGTCCTCTGTAGCTTGGGTATTGTTTCCCACAAGTAATGAATGCAGCTGTGGACTCTCCCTGTAATAAGAAGGAAAACATTAATTATGACTTACCAGATAATTTCCTTTCCTTCGATACAGGGAGAGTCCACAGCTCCAGCCCGTGTTCTCCGATGGGCGGCCCTAAATTAATTGTGTTTTCTTTTGGCACCTTTTTCACCCTGATATTTCTTCTACTGTTTCCTTGTTCCCTCAGCAGAATGACTGGGGGATGAGGAAAGTGGGGGAGGTATTTAAGCCTTTGGCTGTGGTGTCTTTTCCTCCTCCTGGTGGCCAAGTTCTGTATTCCCATAAGTAATGAATGCAGCTGTGGACTCTCCCTTTATCGAAGGAAAGGAAATTATCTTGTAAGTCATAATTTATGTTTTTAGATCTATTTTGTTAAAAAAAATACTTTTTTCGTTCTTTTTTAATTCTTTTTTTCATTTGACTAAGTAGCGCAACAGCTAAGAAACGTGTAACATTTTTATATACAGAGATGTTTTATTTGCTATGTGGAGCTTGGGTTACACTTGTTTTCTATTTTATGTGTATACGTTTCCTTAAAAACTTTGTATATTCACTTTTTATTGTGGTCTCAAACTTTCTATTTCAATAAAAAAAACATAAAAATTATAAAGTTTCACTTTTTTATATTTGTTTGTTCCTTTATTTTACATTGCACGTAACCCACCTTGATAAAAATGATCTACATTTAAAAGTGATCAACTTACTTTAAAGGGGCTTTCTTTTTATGACACGATGAGTCCACGGATCATCTTAATTACTAATGGGATATTCACCTCCTGGTCAGCAGGAGGAGGCAAAGAGCACCACAGCAGAGCTGTTAAATAGCTCCTCCCTTCCCTCCCACTCCAGTCATTCTCTTTGCCTACGTTAGTGATAGGAAGAGGTAAAGTGAGGTGTTAGATTAGATTCTACAATCAAGAGTTTATTATTTTTAAAGTAGTGCAAGATTGTGCTGCTTTGTTCTAGGGTGTAGCCGTAGTCCATATCAGTCTCTTCAGTAGAGCTTTTGGTGGCTTTAAAGCATTGGGAACTTGTGGGACATAATTCTCACTGCTCCTCCCATACATAAGCATTTGGAAGTTAAAAGTGATCTTTGATCCTCGCCTAGCCTGACATCCGTTAGTTTCGGCGGGGTTTGTCAGGGTTAAGTTAGATCTTACTTCACCCGTGGTGGGAATTATGGCTGGGAGTGCTTTGCAGCCTGATTTTCCATGGGGTCAGTTGCAATTGAATTTCATGACTTCTCGTCAAAATGTTCTGCGCCTGAGGTATGGATTGAGGTCAAAGATCCCTCAGGCTGTTCTAATAGACGCCTTGGCGTTAACATGGATTTTCAATATGGCATATTTAGTTCCTCCATTTGATTTTTCTCTTGGAGCCTTGGCTCGGACTAAGCAGGATAGGGCGTCGGTGGTCCTCATTTCACCGGCCTGGTCCGCAGGATTGGTATGCAGTCCTGGGGGACATGTCACATCTTCCACCTGGGAGTCTCCGTGGAGGAAGGACCTTCTATGTCAGGGACCTTCTTTAAATGAAAATATTTTCCCTGAAGTTATCTACTGGAAGATGGAAGCTTTACTTTGTACAAGAGTAAATTAGTAACTGGTCATTGAGACCATGAATCAGGCGCGTAAGCCTGTGTCTAGAAGATTTTTACCCATATGATATGGTGTCAATATTTATACTAGTGCGATTCCAGTGGATTCTCTTAAAGGGAATAGGGATCGAATTTCTAGAATTTTCTACAAGTCATAGTAGCTGCCTTGTCTATTTTATTTCAGGTTCGTCTGGCGGTCTTCCCAGACATACTATCGTTGATCAGGCCTTGGTCAGAATCAGACCTGTGTTCAAACCAGCTTCTCCTCCATGGAGTTTGAATTTGTTTTTAAGGGCTCAGTTTGAGCCTAGTCATTCCTTAAATATTAAATTATCTTGGACAGTTTTTATTTCTTCTGCTCTCAGAGTGTCAGTACTCTCGGCATTACAGTATGAGTCTCCTTATCTTATTTTCAATTCAGATAAGGTAGTTTTGCGTACTAAATTGGGATTTCTTCCTAAGGGTGTTTCTGATCGGAACATTAATCAGGAAGATTGTTGTTCCTTTTCTTGTATCCTAATCCTTTTTTCTCACAAGGAAAGACTTCTGTACATTTGGAAGTGGTCCGTGCCTTAAAGTTTTACCTGCAGGCGTCTAAGGACCGTTGTCTGTCTTCTTCTTATTTGTAGTTTTCTCAGGAAAACGTAAAGGACAGAGAGCTACGGCTACTATTCCTTCTTTTTGGTTGAAGAGTATCATACATTTTGCATATGAGACTGCTGGACAGCAGCCTCCCGGGTGAGTTACGGCTCTTTCCATGAGGGCTGTTGCTTCCTCATGGGCGTTCAAAAATGAAGCTTCTGTGGAACAAATTTACAAGGCTGCAATTTGGTCCTCTCTTCACACTTTTTCAAAGTTCTACAAATTTTACACTTTTGTCTCGGCTGAGGCCGCTTTTGGGAGAAAGGTTCTTCAAGCAGTGGTGCCTTCCGTTTAGGTTCCCTGTCTTGTCCCTCCCATATCATCTGTGTACTCTAGCTTGGGTATTGAATCCCATTAGTAATTAAGATGATCTGTGGACTCATCGTGTCATAAAAAAGAAAAGAAAATTTATGCTTACCTGATAAATGTATTTCTTTTTTGACACGATGAGTCCACGGCCCGCCCTGTTCTTGTAAGACAGGTTGTGGATTATGTAAACTTCAGACACCTCTGCACCTTGGCTTTTCCTTTCTCTTCCTAACTTCGGTCGAATGACTGGAGTGGGAGGGAGGGGAGGAGCTATTTAACAGCTCTGTTGTGGTGCTCTTTGCCTCCTCCTGCTGACCAGGAGGTGAATATCCCAATATTAAGATGATCCGTGGACTCATTGTGTCAAAAAAGAAATACATTTATCAGGTAAGCATAAATTTTCTTGTTTTTCCCATTACTGGGCAGTATGTGCACAATTTAATCAGCATAGTCAGTGACTCGCTCCCGCTCCGGCTGTGCTGCACACCCTGTTGAGAGTAATTAAAGCATTCTCCTGCATTCAGGTTTTTCTGCTCCAGCTTCGATTTGACAAGTTGCACAAGTATGGAGATAAACGATATTATGCACAGCTTACATTACTATGCAGGGAATACATGTAGTTTACCGTTTCTTTAAAGGAACAGTTAACACCCTGCAAGTACTAGATTTTTCTGCAGTCTTCCAATAAACAAACATTCTTAAGGACTTTGAAAATGTTTGGAATGCATTAACACCTTGTTACAATGGTTTTCGGTAGCGTAAACTCCACCCACCACTTGTCTTTTTTAGAGGAGCCAATCAGGACTTGTTACTGGAGTAGACACAGCCACTGTCATTTCGTTAGCAACCCAGCTGTTGATTTGCAGTTCCTTAGCTGATAATCTATGCTACAGCTAATTAGGTACAGATATCTGTCTGAGACAGGAAAACTCTTGATTTTCAAGCTTAAAGGGACATAAAACAGTCCTTGATTTAACTTAAAAATGGCATCACTGCAAAGAAAACACAAAATGAAGTATGTATAAATGAAGAAAAAAAAGCAACCGACCTATTTTCACTGTAAATGGATGTTTTGAAGTCCTCAGCTAAGCCACTGTCTGCAGGATGCAAAGAAAGCAACCATGTTGAAACCTAGGTTTTCTCTGGGAATCTGGTTGCATTATGTCACAGAGAAGTCTTACTACTACTCACCTTATGGCTTGTACAAATCTCCAGACACCTACCTAGGTATCTCTTCAATAAACAATACCATGGGAATTAAACACATTTGGTAATAGAAGTAAATATGAAACTTTCTTCTGTTATGTGTGATCAGTCCACGGGTCATCATTACTTCTGGGATATTATCTGCTCCCCTACAGGAAGTGCAAGAGGATTCACCCAGCAGAGTTGCTATATAGCTCCTCCCCTCTACGTCACCCCCAGTCATTCTCTTGCACCCAAAGACTAGATAGGAGGTGTGAGAGGACTATGGTGATTATACTTAGTTTTTAGAACTTCAATCAAAAGTTTGTTGTTTTACAATAGCACCGGAGCGTGTTATTACCTCTCTGGCAGAGTTTGAAGAAGAATCTACCAGAGTTTTTTCTTATGATTTTAACCGGAGTAGTTAAGATCATATTGCTGTTTCTCGGCCATCTGAGGGAGGTAAAAACTTCAGATCAGGGGACAGCGGGCAGTGGAATCTGCATTGAGGTATGTAGCAGTTTTTATTTTCTGAATGGAATTGATGAGAAAATCCTGCCATACCGTTATAATGAACATGTATGTATACTCTACACTTTAGTATTCTGGGGATGGTATTTCACCGGAATTACTCTGTAAAAGTACATTAAACCTTTTAATAGGTATTTTTCATGTTAAACGTTTTTGCTGGAATTTAGAATCGTTTGCATTAATGAGGTACTGAGTGAATAAATATTTGGGCATTATTTTTCCACTTGGCAGTTTGCTTGTTTTAATTATGACAGTTTCGTTTCTCTCTCACTGCTGTGTGTGAGAGGGAGGGGCCGTTTTTGGCGCTCTTTGCTACGCATCAAAAATTTCCAGTCAGTTACTCTTGTATTTTCTGCATGATCCGGTTCATCTCTAACAGAACTCAGGGGTCTTCAAACTTCTTTGAAGGGAGGTAGATTCTCTCAGCAGAGCTGTGAGACTTATATAGTGACTGTGATTTAAAACGTTTCTGTAATTTTTATGTTTAAAATTTAATTAGTGTTATTTTACTAATGGGAACAAACCTTTGCTAAAAAGTTGTGTTGTTTTTTAAAGAGTGATGCTATAACTATTTTTCAGTTCATTATTTCAACTGTCATTTAATCGTTTAGTGCTTCTTGAGGCACAGTACGTTTTTGTTAAATAAGATTGTAACCGAGTTGCATGTTTATTGCTAGTGTGTTAAACATGTCTGATTCAGAGGAAGATACCTGTGTCATTTGTTCCAATGCCAAGGTGGAGCCCAATAGAAATTTATGTACTATCTGTATTGATGCTACTTTAAATAAAAGCCAATCTGTACAAATTGAACAAATTTCACCAAACAGCGAGGGGAGAGTTATGCCGACTAACTCGCCTCACGTGTCAGTACCTGCATCTCCCGCCCGGGAGGTGCGTGATATTATGGCGCCTAGTACATCTGGGCAGCCATTACAGATAACATTACAAGATATGGCTACTGTTATGACTGAAGTTTTGGCTAAATTACCAGAACTAAGAGGCAAGCGTGATCACTCTGGGGTGAGAACAGAGTGCGCTGATAATTCTAGGGCCATGTCTGATACTGCGTCACAGCTTGCAGAGCATGAGGACGGAGAGCTTCATTCTGTAGGTGACGGTTCTGATCCAAGCAGATTGGATTCAGATATTTCAAATTTTAAATTTAAATTGGAAAACCTCCGTGTATTACTAGGGGAGGTCTTAGCGGCTCTTAACGATTGTAACACCGTTGCAATACCAGAGAA
Organism: Bombina bombina; assembly: GCF_027579735.1. Lineage (NCBI taxonomy): Eukaryota > Metazoa > Chordata > Amphibia > Anura > Bombinatoridae > Bombina > Bombina bombina. The sequence continues at coordinate 465,113,746 of NC_069503.1, forward strand.
AATGTGTAGGTTGGATAAATACTTTGCGGTACCGGCGAGTACTGACGTTTTTCCTATACCTAAGAGATTAACTGAAATTGTTACTAAGGAGTGGGATAGACCCGGTGTGCCGTTCTCACCCCCTCCAATATTTAGAAAGATGTTTCCAATAGACGCCACCACACGGGACTTATGGCAAACGGTCCCTAAGGTGGAGGGAGCAGTTTCTACTTTAGCTAAGCGCACCACTATCCCGGTGGAGGATAGCTGTGCTTTTTCAGATCCTATGGATAAAAAATTAGAGGGTTACCTTAAGAAAATGTTTGTTCAACAAGGTTTTATATTGCAACCCCTTGCATGCATCGCGCCGATTACGGCTGCGGCAGCATTTTGGATTGAGTCTCTGGAAGAGAACCTTAGTTCAGCTACGCTGGACGACATTACGGACAGGCTTAGAGTCCTTAAACTAGCTAATTCATTTATTTCGGAGGCCGTAGTACATTTAACCAAACTTACGGCTAAGAATTCAGGATTCGCCATTCAGGCACGTAGGGCGCTGTGGCTAAAATCCTGGTCGGCTGATGTAACTTCTAAGTCCAAATTACTTAATATACCTTTCAAGGGGCAAACCTTATTTGGGCCCGGTTTGAAAGAAATTATTGCTGACATTACAGGAGGTAAGGGCCACGCTCTACCTCAAGACAAAGCCAAAGCTAAGGCTAGACAGTCTAATTTTCGTCCCTTTCGGAATTTCAAAACAGGAACAGCATCAACTTCCACTGCACCAAAACAGGAAGGAGCTGTTGCTCGTTACAGACAAGGCTGGAAACCTAACCAGTCCTGGAATAAGGGCAAGCAGGCCAGGAAACCTGCTGCTGCCCCTAAGACAGCATGAACCGAGGGCCCCTGATCCGGGACCGGATCTAGTGGGGGGCAGACTCTCTCTCTTCGCCCAGGCTTGGGCAAGAGATGTCCAGGATCCCTGGGCGCTAGAGATTATATCTCAGGGATACCTTCTAGACTTCAAATTCTCTCCCCCAAGAGGGAGATTTCATCTGTCAAGGTTGTCAACAAACCAAATAAAGAAAGACGCGTTTCTACGCTGTGTACAAGATCTATTATTAATGGGAGTGATCCATCCGGTTCCGCGGTCGGAACAAGGACAAGGGTTTTACTCAAACCTGTTTGTGGTTCCCAAAAAAGAGGGAACTTTCAGGCCAATCTTGGATTTAAAGATCCTAAACAAATTCCTAAGAATTCCATCGTTCAAAATGGAAACTATTCGGACAATCTTACCCATGATCCAAAAGGGTCAGTACATGACCACAGTGGATTTAAAGGATGCTTACCTTCACATACCGATTCACAAGGATCATTACCGGTATCTAAGGTTTGCCTTCTTAAACAGGCATTACCAGTTTGTAGCCCTTCCATTCGGATTGGCTACGGCTCCAAGAATCTTCACAAAGGTTCTGGGTGCCCTTCTGGCGGTACTAAGACCGCGAGGAATTTCGGTAGCTCCGTACCTAGACGACATTCTGATACAAGCTTCAAGCTTTCAAACTGCCAAGTCTCATACAGAGTTAGTTCTGGCATTTCTAAGGTCGCATGGATGGAAAGTGAACGAAAAGAAGAGTTCTCTCTTTCCTCTCACAAGAGTTCCATTCTTGGGGACTCTTATAGATTCTGTAGAAATGAAGATTTATCTGACAGAAGACAGATTATCAAAGCTTCTAAATGCATGCCGTATCCTTCATTCCATTCAACTCCCGTCAGTAGCTCAATGCATGGAGGTGATCGGCTTAATGGTAGCAGCAATGGACATAGTACCCTTTGCACGCCTACATCTCAGACCGCTGCAATTGTGCATGCTGAGTCAGTGGAATGGGGATTACTCAGATTTGTCCCCCACTCTGAATCTGGATCAAGAGGCCAGAAACTCTCTTCTATGGTGGCTTTCTCGGCCACATCTGTCCAGGGGGATGCCATTCAGCAGGCCGGACTGGACAATTGTAACAACAGACGCCAGCCTACTAGGTTGGGGCGCTGTCTGGAATTCTCTGAAGGCTCAGGGACAATGGAGTCAGGAGGAAAGTCTCCTGCCAATAAACATTCTGGAATTGAGAGCAGTTCTCAATGCCCTTCTAGCTTGGCCCCAGTTAAAAACTCGGGGGTTCATCAGGTTTCAGTCGGACAACATCACGACTGTAGCTTACATCAACCATCAGGGAGGGACAAGAAGCTCCCTAGCAATGATGGAAGTATCAAAGATATTTCGCTGGGCAGAGTCTCACTCTTGCCACCTGTCAGCAATCCACATCCCGGGAGTGGAGAACTGGGAGGCGGATTTCTTGAGTCGCCAGACTTTTCATCCGGGGGAGTGGGAACTTCATCCGGAGGTCTTTGCCCAAATACTTCGACGTTGGGGCAAACCAGAGATAGATCTCATGGCGTCTCGCCAGAACGCCAAACTTCCTCGCTACGGATCCAGATCCAGGGATCCGGAAGCGGTTCTGATAGATGCTTTGACAGCACCTTGGAACTTCAGGATGGCTTATGTGTTTCCACCCTTCCCGCTGCTTCCTCGATTGATTGCCAAAATCAAACAGGAGAGAGCATCAGTGATTCTAATAGCACCTGCATGGCCACGCAGGACTTGGTATGCAGATCTAGTGGACATGTCATCCTGTCCGCCTTGGTCTCTACCTCTAAGACAGGACCTTCTGATACAGGGTCCATTCAAACATCAAAATCTAACTTCTCTGAAGCTGACTGCTTGGAAATTGAACGCTTGATTTTATCAAAACGTGGTTTTTCTGAGTCGGTTATTGATACCCTGATACAGGCTAGGAAGCCTGTTACCAGAAAGATTTACCATAAAATATGGCGTAAATACCTATACTGGTGTGAATCCAAAGATTACTCCTGGAGTAAGGTTAGGATTCCTAGGATATTGTCCTTTCTACAAGAAGGTTTAGAAAAGGGTTTATCGGCTAGCTCATTAAAGGGACAGATCTCAGCTCTGTCCATCTTGTTACACAAGCGTCTGTCAGAAAATCCAGACGTCCAGGCATTTTGTCAGGCTTTAGCTAGGATCAAGCCTGTGTTTAAAACTGTTGCTCCGCCATGGAGTTTAAACTTAGTTCTTAACGTTTTACAGGGTGTTCCGTTTGAACCCCTTCATTCCATTGATATAAAATTATTATCTTGGAAAGTTCTATTTTTAATGGCTATTTCCTTGGCTCGAAGAGTCTCTGAATTATCAGCCTTACATTGTGATTCTCCTTATCTGATCTTTCACTCAGACAAGGTAGTTCTGCGTACTAAACCTGGGTTCTTACCTAAGGTAGTCACTAACAGGAATATCAATCAAGAGATTGTTGTTCCATCCTTGTGTCCAAATCCTTCTTCAAAGAAGGAACGTCTTCTACACAATCTGGATGTAGTTCGTGCCCTCAAGTTCTACTTGCAGGCAACTAAGGATTTTCGACAAACGTCTTCTCTGTTTGTCGTGTACTCTGGTCAGAGGAGAGGTCATAAGGCTTCGGCTACCTCTCTCTCCTTCTGGCTTCGTAGCATAATTCGTTTAGCCTATGAGACTGCTGGACAGCAGCCTCCTGAAAGAATTACAGCTCATTCTACTAGAGCTGTGGCTTCCACTTGGGCCTTTAAGAATGAGGCCTCTGTTGAACAGATTTGCAAGGCTGCAACTTGGTCTTCGCTTCATACTTTTTCCAAATTTTACAAATTTGACACTTTTGCTTCTTCGGAGGCTATTTTTGGGAGAAAGGTTCTTCAGGCAGTGGTTCCTTCTGTATAATGAGCCTGCCTATCCCTCCCGTCATCCGTGTACTTTTGCTTTGGTATTGGTATCCCAGAAGTAATGATGACCCGTGGACTGATCACACATAACAGAAGAAAACATAATTTATGCTTACCTGATAAATTCCTTTCTTCTGTTGTGTGATCAGTCCACGGCCCGCCCTGTTTTTAAGGCAGGTAAATATTTTTTAAATTATAATCCAGTCACCACTTCACCCTGGGCTTCTCCTTTCTCGTTGGTCTTTGGTCGAATGACTGGAGGTGACGTAGAGGGGAGGAGCTATATAGCAACTCTGCTGGGTGAATCCTCTTGCACTTCCTGTAGGGGAGCAGATAATATCCCAGAAGTAATGATGACCCGTGGACTGATCACACAACAGAAGAAAGGAATTTATCAGGTAAGCATAAATTATGTTTTTTAAGAGTTGTATGCTTTGTCTGAATCACAAAATATTATTTTTGGGTTTCATATCTCTTTAAACTTCAGGGCACAACTTCAGCTGTTGTCAAGCTTCATCTCTTCATACAAGTGTTGCCATTTTGGATCTTAGGTGGTATTCCGCTTTGTGACATGAGCGGTTCATGTTGAGAGATCAGTGACTTTGCCATCTTTTTAACAGCCATATTGTGCACTTGCGGTTCGTGTGCATGATACAGAGGAGCTTTACAAATTAGCAGTGGCCTTTTTACGTAAATTTAAAAGGGACATTAAACACTTGATTGTAATATAAAATAATAAATTGTATATCTAAAAAAAAATCTGCAATATACTTTCATTATTTATTTTGTCTTCTTTTCCTGTAATTCCATTTTAAAATTGTGAGCTTTTTAGTTCAAGTTAGAAATGGAAGTGCAGAGAACTGTTATATTCCACACAGCCATTGGCTGCACACTAGTGACTTATTTATAACTGTCTCTAATTGGCCACAGCAGAGAAGGTAACCTGAGTTACAACATGGCTGCTCCCATTGTTTTATAGACACAAAAAATTTACACTTATTTTGTCAATATTTAAACAACTAATGAAACTTTAAAAAATGCATCTACATGTTATTCTCAGACTAATCTTTTCTTTGAATGCATCATTCTACCTATCATTTATTTAGTGTTAATGTTAAAGGGACATTAAACCTACCAAATAATTTTATATAATTATATAACATTAGTTTAGCGGCAAGTTTCTAAAGCAAAGGACTAGAGAGATATTTTACTACAAAAATTTAATTTTACAGAACTCCGCTCCTAGCTCTACTGAGCGGGTCTGTTTTTTTTCTCCTAAGCACATCGCGGGCACGCTGTCTAGTCACAGTCAGGCCCGATCGCACTATTAAACTCAATTTCTGGTAGTGGGAAGGAGCTACATTGAGTTTAATAGCGCGATCGGGACGGCTGTGACTAGACAGCGTGCTCGCGATGCGGTTAGGAGAAAAAAAAACAGACCCGCTCATGTAGAGCCAGGAGCGGCATTCTGTAAAATTAAATTTTCGTAGTAAAATATCTCTGTAGTCCTTTGCTTTAAAAACTTGGTGCTAAGCTAATGCTGTATAATTCTGCACTATGTGCATAATTAGATAACATTATTTGGTAGGTTTACTTTCCTTTTAAAATTGCAGACATGTAAGCCTCCTGCTCTGTATAGTGTGTGCTAACCTGCAGCACATGATACAGCTGCAAAAAAAGCCTGCAACGCCACTGATCTGTGAATGTTCATCATCTCTATCACAGCCGGGTGCCAGAAATGTGTCATTTTTATACATTTAAAAGCCCTGCATTTAAACTTATATGTCCTTTAATAAGTATGTGCATTCATTTCTTTCATGTAATTAACAAGAGTCCATGAGCTAGTGACGTATGGGATATACATTCCTACCAGGAGGGGCAAAGTTTCCCAAACCTCAAAATGCCTATAAATACACCCCTCACCACACCCACAAATCAGTTTTACAAACTTTGCCTCCGATGGAGGTGGTGAAGTAAGTTTGTGCTAGATTCTACGTTGATATGCGCTCCGCAGCAAGTTGGAGCCCGGTTTTCCTCTCAGCGTGCAGTGAATGTCAGAGGGATGTGAGGAGAGTATTGCCTATTTGAATGCAGTGATCTCCTTCTACGGGGTCTATTTCATAGGTTCTCTGTTATCGGTCGTAGAGATTCATCTCTTACCTCCCTTTTCAGATCGACGATATACTCTTATATTTACCATTTCCTCTACTGATTCTCGTTTCAGTACTGGTTTGGCTTTCTACAAACATGTAGATGAGTGTCCTGGGGTAAGTAAGTCTTATTTTCTGTGACACTCCAAGCTATGGTTGGGCACTTTATTTATAAAGTTCTAAATATATGTATTCAAACATTTATTTGCCTTGACTCAGAATGTTCAACTTTCCTTATTTTCCAGACAGTCAGTTTCATATTTGGGATAATGCATTTTAATTTAACATATTTTACCTTAAAATTTGACTTTTTCCCTGTGGGCTGTTAGGCTCGCGGGGGCTGAAAATGCTTCATTTTATTGCGTCATTTTTGGCGCGGACTTTTTTGGCGCAAAAATTCTATTTCCGTTTCCGGCGTCATACGTGTCGCCGGAAGTTGCGTCATTCTTTGACGTTATTTTGCGCCAAAAATGTCGGCGTTCCGGATGTGGCGTCATTTTTGGCGCCAAAAGCATTTAGGCGCCAAATAATGTGGGCGTCTTTTTTGGCGCTAAAAAATTTGGGCGTCATTTTTGTCTCCACATTATTTAAGTCTCATTATTTATTGCTTCTGGTTGCTAGAAGCTTGTTCACTGGCATTTTTTTCCCATTCCTGAAACTGTCATTTAAGGAATTTGATCAATTTTGCTTTATATGTTGTTTTTTTCTTTTACATATTGCAAGATGTTCCACGTTGCAACTGAGTCAGAAGTTACTACAGGAAAATCACTGCACAGTGCTGGAGCTACCAAGCTAAGTCTGCTATAAACTTTTGGTATCTGTTTCTCCAGCTGTTATTTGTATTGCATGTCATGTCAAACTTATTAATGCAGATAAAATTTCCTTTAGTACTGTTACATTACCTGTTGCTGTTCCGTCAACATCTAATTTTCAGAGTGTTCCTGATAATATAAGAGATTTTATTTATTTTAAATCCATTAAGAAGGCTATGTCTGTTATTTCTCCTTCTAGTATACATAAAAGTCTTTTAAAACTTCTCTTTTTTTCAGATGAATTTTTAAATGAACATCATCATTTTGATGCTGATAAATCTTTGTATTTGTCCAAGATGGAATTTATTCGTTCTTTACTTAAAGAAGTGTTATTTGCATTAGAAATAGAGGATTCTGGTCCTCTTGATACTAAATGTAAACGTTTAAATAAGGTAGTTATTCCAGAAGTGTTTTATCTCCCTGATGCTATTTCTGAAGTAATTTCCAGGGAATGGAATAATTTGGGTAATTTATTTACTCCTTCTAGACGTTTAAGCAATTTATATCCTGTGCCATCTGACAGATTAGAGTTTTTTGGGACAAAAATCCCTAAGGTTATGGGGCTGTCTCTACTCCTGCTAATGTACTACTATTCCTATGGCAGATAGTACTTCATTTAAGGATCCTTTAGATAGGAAAATTGAATCCTTTCTAAGAAAAGCTTACTTATGTTCAGGTAATCTTCTTAGACCTGCTATATTTTTAGCGGATGTTGCTGCAGCTTCAACTTTTTGGTTAGAAGCTTTAGCGCAACAAGTAACAGATCATAATTTTATAGCATTATTATTATTTTATAACATGCTAATAATTTTATTGGTGATACCATCTTTTGATATCATTAGAGTTGATGTCAGGTATATGTCTCTAGCTATTTTAGCTAGAAAAGCTTTATGGATTAAACTTGGAATACTGACATGTCTTCTAAGTCAACTTTGCTTTCCCTTTCTTTCCAGGGTAAATAATCATTTCGTTCCTTTCCTCACAACAAGGAACAAAAGCCTGATCCTTCATCCTCAGGAGCGGTATCAGTTTGGAAACTATTTCCAGTTTGGAATATATCCGAGCTTTATAGAAACCTATAGCCAGCTCCTAAGTACCTATGAAGGTGCGGCCCTTATTCCAGCTCAGCTGGTATGGGGCAGATTACGTTTTCTTCAAAGAAATTTGGATCAATTCCGTTCTTAATCTCTGGTTTCAGAAACATTGTTTCAGAAAGGTACAGAATTGGCTTCAAGTTAAGGCCTCCTGCTAAGAGATTCTTTTCTTCCCCGTGTCCCAGTTAACACAGCAAGGCTCAGCATTTCTGAAATGTGTTTCAGATCTAGAGTTGGCTGGAGTATTTATACCAGTTCCAGTTCTGGAACAGGGGCTGGGGTTTTATTTTATCTCTTCATTGTACCAAAGAAGGTCAATTCCTTCAGACCAGTTCTGGATCTATCATTATTGAATCGTTATGTTAGGATACCAACATTCAAGATGGTTACTGTAGGACTATCCTGCCTTTTGTTTAGCAAGGGCATTATATGTCTACAATAGATTTACAGGATGTGTATCTGCATATTCCGATTCATCCAGATTACTTTTAGTGTCTGAGATTCTCTTTTTAGACAAGCATTACCAGTTTTGTGGCTCTACCGTTTGGCCTAGCCTCAGTTCCAAGAATTTTTTTCAAAGGTTCTCGGTGCCCTTCTTTCTCTATTCAGAGAATAGAGTGTTGGTATTTCCTTATTTGGACGATATCTTGGTACTTGCTCAGTCTTCTCATTTTCGTAGAATCTCATACGAATCGACTTGTGTTGTTTCTTCAAGTTCATGGTTGGAGGATCAATTTACCAATCAGTTCATTGATTCCTCAGACAAGGGTAACCTTTTTAGGTTTCTAGATAAATTCAGTGTCTATGACTCTGTCCTTGTCAGTCAAGAGAAGTTTATCATTGATATCAGCTTGTCAAAACCTTCAGTCACAATCATTCCCTTTGGTAGCCTTATGCATGGAAATGTTGGGTCTTAGGACTGCCGCATCAGATGCGATCTCCTTTGCTCGTTTTTACATGCGACCTCTTCAGCTCTGTATGCTGAACCAATGGTGCAGGGATTACTCAAAGATATCTCAATTAATATCTTTAAACCGATTTTATGACACTCTCTGACATGGTGGACAGATCACCATCGTTTAGTTCAGGGGGGCTTCTTTGTTCTTCCGACCTGGACTATAATCTCAACAGATGCTAGTTTTACAGGTTGGGGAGCTGTATGGGGGTATCTGACGGCACAAGGGGTTTGGGAATCTCAGGAGGTGAGATTTCCGATCAATATTTTGGAACTCCGTGCAATTTTCAGAGCTCTTCAGTCTTGGCCTCTTCCGAAGAGAGAGTTGTTCATTTGTTTTCAGATAAGACAATGTCACATCTGTGGCATACATCAATCATCAAGGAGGGACTCACAGTCCTCTGGCTATGAAAGAAGTATCTCGAATTTTGGTTTGGGCGGAATCCAGCTCCTGTCTAATCTCTGCGGTTTATATCCCAGGTATGGACAATTGGAAAGCGGATTATCTCAGTCGCCAAACGTTGCATCCGGGCGAATGGTCTCTTCACCCAGAGGTATTTCTTCAGATTGTTCAAATGTGGGAACTTCCAGAAATAGATCTGATGGCTTCTCATCTAAACAAGAAACTTCCCAGGTATCTGTCCAGATCCCGGGATCCTCAGGCGGAGGCAGTGGATGCATTTTCACTTCCTTGGAAGTATCATCCTGCCTATATCTTTCCGCCTCTAGTTCTTCTTCCAAGAGTAATCTCCAAGATTCTGAAGGAATGCTCGTTTGTTCTGCTGGTAGCTCCGGCATGGCCTCACAGGTTTTGGTATGAGGATCTTGTCCGGATGGCCTTTTGCCAACCGTGTACTCTTCCGTTAAGACCAGACCTTTTGTCTCAAGGTCCTTTTTTTCCATCAGGATCTGAAATCCTTAAATTTAAAGGTATGGAGATTGAACGCTTGATTCTTGGTCAAAGAGGTTTCTCTGACTCTGTGATTAATACTATGTTACAGGCTCGTAAATCTGTATCCAGAGAGATATATTATAGAGTCTGGAAGACTTATATTTCTTGGTGTCTTTCTCATCATTTTTCTTGGCATTTTTTTAGAATACCGAGAATATTACAATTTCTTCAGGATGGTTTAGATAAGGGTTTGTCCGCAAGTTCCTTGAAAGGTCAAATCTCTGCTCTTTCTGTTCTTTTTCAACAGAAAGGTTGCTATTCTTCCTGATATTCATTGTTTTGTACAAGCTTTGGTTCGTATAAAGCCTGTCATTAAGTCAATTTCTCCTCCTTGGAGTTTGAATTTGGTTCTGGGAGCTCTTCAAGCTCCTCCGTTTGAACCTATGCATTCATTGGACATTAAATTACTTTCTTGGAAAGTTTTGTTCCTTTTGGCCATCTCTTCTGCTAGAAGAGTTTCTGAATTTTCTGCTCTTTCGTGTGAGTCTCCTTTTCTGATTTTTCATCAGGATAAGGCGGTGTTGCGAACTTCTTTTGAATTTTTACCTAAAGTTGTGAATTCCAACAACATTAGTAGAGAAATGGTGGTTCCTTCATTATGTCCTAATCCTAAGAATTCTAAGGAGAAATCATTGCATTCTTTGGATGTTGTTAGAGCTTTGAAATATTATGTTGAAGCTACGAAATCTTTCCGTAAGACTTCTAGTCTATTTGTTATCTTTTCCGGTTCTAGGAAAGGCCAGAAAGCTTCTGCCATTTCTTTGGCATCTTGGTTGAAATCTTTAATTCATCTTGCCTATGTTGAGTCGGGTAAAATTCCGCCTCAGAGAATTACAGCTCATTCTACTAGGTCAGTATCTACTTCCTGGGCGTTTAGGAATGAAGCTTCGGTTGACCAGATCTGCAAAGCAGCAACTTGGTCCTCTTTGCATACTTTTACTAAATTCTACCATTTTGATGCCTTTTCTTCTTCTGAAGCAGTTTTTGGTAGAACAGTTCTTCAGGCAGCGATTTCAGTTTGAATCTTCTGCTTATGTTTTTTGTTAAACTTTATTTTGGGTGTGGATTATTTTCAGCAGGAATTGGCTGTCTTTATTTTATCCCTCCCTCTCTAGTGACTCTTGTGTGGAAAGATCCACATCTTGGGTAGTCATTATCCCATACGTCACTAGCTCATGGACTCTTGTTAATTACATGAAAGAAAACATAATTTATGTAAGAACTTACCTGATAAATTCATTTCTTTCATATTAACAAGAGTCCATGAGGCCCACCCTTTTTTGTGGTGGTTATGATTTTTTTGTATAAAGCACAATTATTCCAATTCCTTATTTTATATGCTTCGCACTTTTTTTCTTATCACCCCACTTCTTGGCTATTCGTTAAACTGATTTGTGGGTGTGGTGAGGGGTGTATTTATAGGCATTTTGAGGTTTGGGAAACTTTGCCCCTCCTGGTAGGAATGTATATCCCATACGTCACTAGCTCATGGACTCTTGTTAATATGAAAGAAATGAATTTATCAGGTAAGTTCTTACATAAATTATGTTTTTTCCAGTCTACTCCAGTCTTCTGTAGTATATTTAAAATGTAATACCACAAGTAATACAGGTAGGAAACCCTGTTTGGGACTATAAAAGGTTTGGATTTTGGAATATTTGTATATTTGCATCTTTAAAATGGGACCAAGTGTAAACAACAGCATCTTATGCCATTTAGACAATGTTTACATATCATAATACAGCTTAAACATGTAACCTAAAGGTAGTTTTATATCATTTTTATTACTTGTGTATACATAGTACCAACTTAAAGATAGTACTGTAATCAGAAAGGTAACAATTGTTTTAAATAAATATAGAGGAGCATTATCATTTTAAAACAAAAAAAGACCCCCTATACAATTCAGGCAGAGAAGTTTGTGACTTAATTGTAGTTTTTAATCATTTTTTAAAAAAAAATATGATTAAAAAACATTGGATTTTGGAATTCCTGATTTGTACATGTAATTATTTTACAAAAATAAATAAGATTGAAAGCTGTTTGGTTCACTAAATTAGATTAAAAGATTCTGTTGTTGTGCAACATGACTTTTTAAATACATTTAGAAAAGGTCACTAACAGCAGGTTTTTTGCAGATGGTCTGGAAATATGTTTAATTATACATTAGTATATAAAGATTTTATACCTTTATATGATGAATTATGTATTATTTCCTTAGATCCAGTGCAAATGAATGGTTAGTCTCAAAACCCTTTTCGTATTTTTTACAGCTTGCTATTTCTTCTGTTATGTGTGATCAGTCCACGGGTCATCATTACTTCTGGGATATTATCTGCTCCCCTACAGGAAGTGCAAGAGGATTCACCCAGCAGAGTTGCTATATAGCTCCTCCCCTCTACGTCACCTCCAGTCATTCTCTTGCACCCAAAGACTAGATAGGAGGTGTGAGAGGACTATGGTGATTATACTTAGTTTTTAGAACTTCAATCAAAAGTTTGTTATTTTACAATAGCACCGGAGCGTGTTATTACCTCTCTGGCAGAGTTTGAAGAAGAATCTACCAGAGTTTTTCTTATGATCTTAACCGGAGTAGTTAAGATCATATTGCTGTTTCTCGGCCATCTGAGGGAGGTAAAAACTTCAGATCAGGGGACAGCGGGCAGTTGAATCTGCATTGAGGTATGTAGCAGTTTTTATTTTCTGAATGGAATTGATGAGAAAATCCTGCCATACCGTTATAATGAACATGTATGTATACTCTACACTTTAGTATTCTGGGGATGGTATTTCACCGGAATTACTCTGTAAAAATACATTAAACCTTTTAATAGGTATTTTTCATGTTAAACGTTTTTGCTGGAATGTAGAATCGTTTGCATTAATGAGGTACTGAGTGAATAAATATTTGGGCATTATTTTTCCACTTGGCAGTTTGCTTGTTTAATTATGACAGTTTCGTTTCTCTCTCACTGCTGTGTGTGAGAGGGAGGGGCCGTTTTTGGCGCTCTTTGCTACGCATCAAAAATTTCCAGTCAGTTACTCTTGTATTTTCTGCATGATCCGGTTCATCTCTAACAGAACTCAGGGGTCTTCAAACTTCTTTGAAGGGAGGTAGATTCTCTCAGCAGAGCTGTGAGACTTATATAGTGACTGTGATTTAAAACGTTTCTGTAATTTTTATGTTTAAAATTTAATTAGTGTTATTTTACTAATGGGAACAAACCTTTGCTAAAAAGTTGTGTTGTTTTTAAAGAGTGATGCTATAACTGTTTTTCAGTTCATTATTTCAACTGTCATTTAATCGTTTAGTGCTTCTTGAGGCACAGTACGTTTTTGTTAAATAAGATTGTAACCGAGTTGCATGTTTATTGCTAGTGTGTTAAACATGTCTGATTCAGAGGAAGATACCTGTGTCATTTGTTCCAATGCCAAGGTGGAGCCCAATAGAAATTTATGTACTAACTGTATTGATGCTACTTTAAATAAAAGCCAATCTGTACAAATTGAACAAATTTCACCAAACAGCGAGGGGAGAGTTATGCCGACTAACTCGCCTCACGTGTCAGTACCTGCATCTCCCGCCCGGGAGGTGCGTGATATTATGGCGCCTAGTACATCTGGGCAGCCATTACAGATAACATTACAAGATATGGCTACTGTTATGACTGAAGTTTTGGCTAAATTACCAGAACTAAGAGGCAAGCGTGATCACTCTGGGGTGAGAACAGAGTGCGCTGATAATTCTAGGGCCATGTCTGATACTGCGTCACAGCTTGCAGAGCATGAGGACGGAGAGCTTCATTCTGTAGGTGACGGTTCTGATCCAAGCAGATTGGATTCAGATATTTCAAATTTTAAATTTAAATTGGAAAACCTCCGTGTATTACTAGGGGAGGTCTTAGCGGCTCTTAACGATTGTAACACCGTTGCAATACCAGAGAAAATGTGTAGGTTGGATAAATACTTTGCGGTACCGGCGAGTACTGACGTTTTTCCTATACCTAAGAGATTAACTGAAATTGTTACTAAGGAGTGGGATAGACCCGGTGTGCCGTTCTCACCCCCTCCAATATTTAGAAAGATGTTTCCAATAGACGCCACCACACGGGACTTATGGCAAACGGTCCCTAAGGTGGAGGGAGCAGTTTCTACTTTAGCTAAGCGCACCACTATCCCGGTGGAGGATAGCTGTGCTTTTTCAGATCCTATGGATAAAAAATTAGAGGGTTACCTTAAGAAAATGTTTGTTCAACAAGGTTTTATATTGCAACCCCTTGCATGCATCGCGCCGATTACGGCTGCGGCAGCATTTTGGATTGAGTCTCTGGAAGAGAACCTTAGTTCAGCTACGCTGGACGACATTACGGACAGGCTTAGAGTCCTTAAACTAGCTAATTCATTTATTTCGGAGGCCGTAGTACATTTAACCAAACTTACGGCTAAGAATTCAGGATTCGCCATTCAGGCACGTAGGGCGCTGTGGCTAAAATCCTGGTCGGCTGATGTAACTTCTAAGTCCAAATTACTTAATATACCTTTCAAGGGGCAAACCTTATTTGGGCCCGGTTTGAAAGAAATTATTGCTGACATTACAGGAGGTAAGGGCCACGCTCTACCTCAAGACAAAGCCAAAGCTAAGGCTAGACAGTCTAATTTTCGTCCCTTTCGGAATTTCAAAACAGGAACAGCATCAACTTCCACTGCACCAAAACAGGAAGGAGCTGTTGCTCGTTACAGACAAGGCTGGAAACCTAACCAGTCCTGGAATAAGGGCAAGCAGGCCAGGAAACCTGCTGCTGCCCCTAAGACAGCATGAACCGAGGGCCCCCGATCCGGGACCGGATCTAGTGGGGGGCAGACTCTCTCTCTTCGCCCAGGCTTGGGCAAGAGATGTCCAGGATCCCTGGGCGCTAGAGATCATATCTCAGGGATACCTTCTAGACTTCAAATTCTCTCCCCCAAGAGGGAGATTTCATCTGTCAAGGTTGTCAACAAACCAAATAAAGAAAGACGCGTTTCTACGCTGTGTACAAGATCTATTATTAATGGGAGTGATCCATCCGGTTCCGCGGTCGGAACAAGGACAAGGGTTTTACTCAAACCTGTTTGTGGTTCCCAAAAAAGAGGGAACTTTCAGGCCAATCTTGGATTTAAAGATCCTAAACAAATTCCTAAGAATTCCATCGTTCAAAATGGAAACTATTCGGACAATCTTACCCATGATCCAAAAGGGTCAGTACATGACCACAGTGGATTTAAAGGATGCTTACCTTCACATACCGATTCACAAAGATCATTACCGGTATCTAAGGTTTGCCTTCTTAAACAGGCATTACCAGTTTGTAGCCCTTCCATTCGGATTGGCTACGGCTCCAAGAATATTCACAAAGGTTCTGGGTGCCCTTCTGGCGGTACTAAGACCGCGAGGAATTTCGGTAGCTCCGTACCTAGACGACATTCTGATACAAGCTTCAAGCTTTCAAACTGCCAAGTCTCATACAGAGTTAGTTCTGGCATTTCTAAGGTCGCATGGATGGAAAGTGAACGAAAAGAAGAGTTCTCTCTTTCCTCTCACAAGAGTTCCATTCTTGGGGACTCTTATAGATTCTGTAGAAATGAAGATTTATCTGACAGAAGACAGATTAACAAAGCTTCTAAATGCATGCCGTATCCTTCATTCCATTCAACTCCCGTCAGTAGCTCAATGCATGGAGGTGATCGGCTTAATGGTAGCAGCAATGGACATAGTACCCTTTGCACGCCTACATCTCAGACCGCTGCAATTGTGCATGCTGAGTCAGTGGAATGGGGATTATTCAGATTTGTCCCCCACTCTGAATCTGGATCAAGAGACCAGAAACTCTCTTCTATGGTGGCTTTCTCGGCCACATCTGTCCAGGGGGATGCCATTCAGCAGGCCGGACTGGACAATTGTAACAACAGACGCCAGCCTACTAGGTTGGGGCGCTGTCTGGAATTCTCTGAAGGCTCAGGGACAATGGAGTCAAGAGGAAAGTCTCCTGCCAATAAACATTCTGGAATTGAGAGCAGTTCTCAATGCCCTTCTAGCTTGGCCCCAGTTAAAAACTCGGGGGTTCATCAGGTTTCAGTCGGACAACATCACGACTGTAGCTTACATCAACCATCAGGGAGGGACAAGAAGCTCCCTAGCAATGATGGAAGTATCAAAGATATTTCGCTGGGCAGAGTCTCACTCTTGCCACCTGTCAGCAATCCACATCCCGGGAGTGGAGAACTGGGAGGCGGATTTCTTGAGTCGCCAGACTTTTCATCCGGGGGAGTGGGAACTTCATCCGGAGGTCTTTGCCCAAATACTTCGACGTTGGGGCAAACCAGAGATAGATCTCATGGCGTCTCGCCAGAACGCCAAACTTCCTCGCTACGGATCCAGATCCAGGGATCCGGAAGCGGTTCTGATAGATGCTTTGACAGCACCTTGGAACTTCAGGATGGCTTATGTGTTTCCACCCTTCCCGCTGCTTCCTCGATTGATTGCCAAAATCAAACAGGAGAGAGCATCAGTGATTCTAATAGCACCTGCATGGCCACGCAGGACTTGGTATGCAGATCTAGTGGACATGTCATCCTGTCCGCCTTGGTCTCTACCTCTAAGACAGGACCTTCTGATACAGGGTCCATTCAAACATCAAAATCTAACTTCTCTGAAGCTGACTGCTTGGAAATTGAACGCTTGATTTTATCAAAACGTGGTTTTTCTGAGTCGGTTATTGATACCCTGATACAGGCTAGGAAGCCTGTTACCAGAAAGATTTACCATAAAATATGGCGTAAATACCTATACTGGTGTGAATCCAAAGATTACTCCTGGAGTAAGGTTAGGATTCCTAGGATATTGTCCTTTCTACAAGAAGGTTTAGAAAAGGGTTTATCGGCTAGCTCATTAAAGGGACAGATCTCAGCTCTGTCCATCTTGTTACACAAGCGTCTGTCAGAAAATCCAGACGTCCAGGCATTTTGTCAGGCTTTAGCTAGGATCAAGCCTGTGTTTAAAACTGTTGCTCCGCCATGGAGTTTAAACTTAGTTCTTAACGTTTTACAGGGTGTTCCGTTTGAACCCCTTCATTCCATTGATATAAAATTATTATCTTGGAAAGTTCTATTTTTAATGGCTATTTCCTCGGCTCGAAGAGTCTCTGAATTATCAGCCCTACATTGTGATTCTCCTTATCTGATCTTTCACTCAGACAAGGTAGTTCTGCGTACTAAACCTGGGTTCTTACCTAAGGTAGTCACTAACAGGAATATCAATCAAGAGATTGTTGTTCCATCCTTGTGTCCAAATCCTTCTTCAAAGAAGGAACGTCTTCTACACAATCTGGATGTAGTTCGTGCCCTCAAGTTCTACTTGCAGGCAACTAAGGATTTTCGACAAACGTCTTCTCTGTTTGTCGTGTACTCTGGTCAGAGGAGAGGTCATAAGGCTTCGGCTACCTCTCTCTCCTTCTGGCTTCGTAGCATAATTCGTTTAGCCTATGAGACTGCTGGACAGCAGCCTCCTGAAAGAATTACAGCTCATTCTACTAGAGCTGTGGCTTCCACTTGGGCCTTTAAGAATGAGGCCTCTGTTGAACAGATTTGCAAGGCTGCAACTTGGTCTTCGCTTCATACTTTTTCCAAATTTTACAAATTTGACACTTTTGCTTCTTCGGAGGCTATTTTTGGGAGAAAGGTTCTTCAGGCAGTGGTTCCTTCTGTATAATGAGCCTGCCTATCCCTCCCGTCATCCGTGTACTTTTGCTTTGGTATTGGTATCCCAGAAGTAATGATGACCCGTGGACTGATCACACATAACAGAATAAAACATAATTTATGCTTACCTTATAAATTCCTTTCTTCTGTTGTGTGATCAGTCCACGGCCCGCCCTGTTTTTAAGGCAGGTAAATATTTTTTAAATTATAATCCAGTCACCACTACACCCTGGGCTTCTCCTTTCTCGTTGGTCTTTGGTCGAATGACTGGAGGTGACGTAGAGGGGAGGAGCTATATAGCAACTCTGCTGGGTGAATCCTCTTGCACTTCCTGTAGGGGAGCAGATAATATCCCAGAAGTAATGATGACCCGTGGACTGATCACACAACAGAAGAAAGGAATTTATCAGGTAAGCATAAATTATGTTTTTTCTCTTTTTCTTCCTATATCTCCATGTAAATATATATTTTATATCATAATAAGAACAAATACAATGCATAAATATAAAGTTGAAATATGATTTACTGTTTTCAAGCATTGGTAGCATTTTGCCAGTATCTACTTTATTTATTTATTTTTCATTATTATTTTTATTTATTTTTTACATTTTTTTTCTGTAGTGTAGTGGTGCCCCCTACCTCCCCTGATCAATTATTATTCCCCCCTTCCAATTCCTCTTTTTTCTGTAGTGTAGCTTCCCATCTCTCTCTCTTAAAAATAAATTGTGTAGTGTAGGGCTTTAGGGTTTAGAGTAACTGCATTTTTCCTTTTTTTCTTTTGATTCAGGTAGAGCATTGATGTTTTGTTTTCTTTTTTTTCCAGATTGAAGATGTATGCGCCAGTCAGGAGGATCTGAATAGTAAAATAAAAGGCCTCATATTTACTGATGCAGATCTGGTTGTAACGCCCATCATAGATAATCCAAAGGTACTGAACTTAAATTGATTTTAGCTGTTGCTTCTTTATTCTATAACATTTCTTTTGTGCTGTGGTTGTAATTCTTATATCCTTTTCCCCCCACACACATTGTATGTTCATGTGTATAAAGTTAGGGATTTTGATGTGCTATGATACAGAGTTGAGAATATCACCATTTGGCCAAATGTTGTAACTAACTCTTTATTGTATGCTTTTAAATGGATAGTCTGCTTTTTTTTATTGTTTAAAAAAGATATATAGCACCTTTACTGCCTATTCCCCAGCTTTGCACAACCAACATTGTTATATTAATATACTTTATAACCTCTGTCTGTTTCTAACCCTCTGCAGGCCGCCTCTTTTATGCTTTTAATTAGATTTTTAACATCCAGACCATGATAGGCTATGTGTGCCATGTAGCTAACATTGTGCTCACTCCTATAGATAATGATATTGGTTATACAAGGACCATAACTGATTGGCTTATATTCAAGATTTTAAAAATCATTGAGATAAGGGGCAGTCTGCAGAGGCTTAGATACAGGTAATCATAGAGGTAAAAATATATTAATAGTTGGTTATGCAAAACTTGTGAGTGGGTAATGAAGGGATTATCTATCTTTTTTATAGAAAAGTGAGTGCTGGCTATCATGTGTTTGATATGTATATGTGATATTTACCTATTGGAACTTGCACCCAGGCTTGTCTGGGGTTAACTGCCTGGGTAGCTGGATATAAACCCAGGTGTCTGAGTGCTAGGTAAACACAGAGCTATTTTGCCAGTGGTATATGGGATGTGTAATCCCACTGGTTAGAAAATGCCGTCCAGTAATACACTGACAGTCACGCAAGTTAGTGTTTAGTAATTTTAGCATTTATTTGTCAATCAGGAAGTGTAAAAGTCATGGCACCAATGAGTTTATATACGTGTACAAACGACACTGCTAATTAAAAATAAAACATGCAAATATCTTAGATCATGTTTAAGGTGATTCGTGTTGAGCACAAAATATATTACACAAGTTTTTTTCTGGAGATTCAAAAGTGTAAATAATGTATTGCTTTCCTAAGGCATGGAGAGGGCAGGACTTCATTCCAATTACTAGTGGCATATTCAACTCCTGGCCAGCAGGAGGAGGCAAAGAGCACCCCAGCAGAGCTGTTAAGTGTCACTTCCCTTACCCATAACCCCCAGTCATTCTTTGCCTCTGTGGTTGGGAGGATGGCGAAGATGAGTGTCTGAGATCTATCTGCCATTCACATCCCGGGGTGGACAACTGGGAGGCAGATTTTCTGAGCAGACAGACCTTTCATCCCGGGGAGTGGGCTCTCCATCCGGAAGTGTTCTCAAGGATAACCCTCAAGTGGGGGGTTCTGGAGTTGGATCTGATGGCGTCTCGTCAAAACGCCAGGCTTCCAAAGTACGTTTCAAGGTCAAGAGATCCTCAAGCCGCTCTGATAGATGCCCTGGCGGTTTCTTGGATCTTCAATTTAGCGTACCTGTTTCCTCCATTTACTCTCCTTCCACGAGTCATTGCTTACATCAAGCAGGAGAGAGCTTCTGTGATTCTAATAGCTCCTGCGTGGCCTCGCGGGATCTGGTTCACGGATCTGGTGAAGATGTCATCTCTTCCACCCTGGAGGTTACCTCTGAGGAAGGACCTTCTAATTCAGGGTCCTTTCCTCCATCCAAATCTAGATTCTCTGAAGCTGACTGCTTGGAGATTGAACGCTTAGTTTTGGCCAGGTGTGGTTTTTCTGAGACGGTCATTGATACCATGCTTCAGGCTTGTAAACCAGTTACTCGTAAGATTTACCATAAGGTATAGCACAAATACCTATATTGGTGTGAATCTAATGGTTTCTCTTGGAGAAGGGTCAGGGACAGGGTACCCAGAATCTTGTCTTTTCTTCAGGAGGGCCTGGAGAAGGGTTTGTCAGTCAGTACTCTGAAGGGTCAGATTTCTGCACTGTCTATATTCTTTTGCACAAACATCTGGCAGATCTGCCAGATGTCCAATCTTTTGGTAAGGCCCTGGTCAGAATCAGGCCTGTGTTTAAACCTGTTTCTCCTCCTTGGAGTCTTAACCTTGTTCTTAAAGTTTTGCAGCAGACTCTGAGCCGATGCATTCTGTTGATATTAAATTATTATCTTGGAAGGTTTTGTTTCTTCTTGATATTTCTTCTGCTTGCAGAGTTTCCGAGCTTTCAGCTCTGCAGTGTGATTCCCCTTACCTTATTTGTCATGCAGATAAGGCGGTCCTTCGTACTAAGCTGGGATTTCTTCCTAAGATAGTGTCAGATCGCAATATTAATCAAGAAATTGTTGTTCCTTCTTTTTGTCCCAATCCTTCCCAGAAGGAACGTCTTTTACATAACTTGGATGTTCTGCATGCTTTAAAATTTTACCTTCATGCAACTAAAGATTTTCGACAATCTTCTGCCCTGTTCGTTATTTTCTCTGGTAAGCGTAAGGGTCAGTAGGCCACTTCTACTTCGTTTTCTCTCTGTCTCCTGTTCCTGCGCTTTCAAAAATGAAGCATTTGTGGAGCAAATCTGCAAGGCGGCTACATGGTCCTCTTTGCACACTTTTTCCAAATTCTACAAATTTCATACTTTTGCCTCAGCTCTGAGGCTTCTTTTAGGAGAAAAGTTCTTCAAGCGTTGGTGCCTTCTGTTTAAGTCTGCCTGTCTTGTTCTCCCTCCCTTTTTCATTCTGTGTCCTCTAGCTTAGGTATTGGTTCCCACTAGTAATTGGAATGAAGTTGTGGACTATCCATGCCTTAAGAAAGAAAACAAAATGTATGCTTACCTGATAAATTTCTTTCTTTCCGGGGCATGGAGAGTCCACGACTCCGCCCTGATTTAAATTTAAGACGTCAGTTTTTTTTGTGTAAACCTCAGGCACCTCTGTACCCTTGTGTTATATTCTTTTTCCATTTCCCTTTGGCCGAATGACTGGGGGTTATGGGTAAGGGAAGTAACACTTAACAGCTCTGCTGGGGTGCTCTTTGCCTCCTCCTGCTGGCCAGTAGTTGAATATTCCACTAGTAATTGTAATGAAGTCGTAGACTCTCCATGCCTGGAAACAAAGAAAGTTATCAGGTAAGCATACATTTTGTTTTTCAATCGATTTCAGTTGTGAAAAAAATCTATTTTAAAAATGAATTCATATTGGCTGATTGGAATAGTGATCTTGAATTATCCATATGCATATGATGTTTACATGGGCCTATTTATTTTAATACCAATATGTAAGTTGTACCAGAGTTGATGAATATATTTTTGAAGACAAAACCTTGACAATCCATGACAATGTGATGTTTTTTAAATTTTGCAAGAAGTATTCAAACTGCCTGTAACAAAGCTATTCTTGACTGATGAATCCTGTAATGGTTATAAGAAATAAGTATATTATATATCTTTTTTTTAAAGTAAATATTAAGTGTTTTGTAAAGTTTACAAAAACAGTAATTTGATATGTTTTTAATAAAAATGTTTATCTTAACTTGTTTCTCTCCATAGATTTCCAAGCCATTACCAGTAAAATTTGATGCAAAAACATTAGGTGTTCCAGCACACTCAGGTAAAATAATATTTTTTTTTATTAAAGGGACATCAAACCCAAACATTTTCTTTCATGATTCACATAGTGCATGGAGTTTTAAATAATGTTATAAATGTATTTATTTTAGCTAATCTGTTTCATTCTCGAAAAGTATACCTAGGTAGGCTCAGGAGTAGCTGATTGGTGGCTGCACATATATGCCTCTTGTCTTTCAGCTAGCTCCCAGTAGTGCATTACTGCTCCTTCAACAAAGGATACCAATATTCACTACCCCTGAGTTTAGCACATTAAATGGACAGTGCAAGAGGAAGACACTCCAAATAATACAAATAATACAAAAGCAGCAGCACTTGTCAAAGTCCTTTTGAATCAATTTATTGAATACTGAGAAAATATTTCCACAATGTTTCGGGAGTCAACCCTTAGACATGTGAATGTCCTATACCTTTTTACCCATACCACGATTTATGTTAAACAGGTGTGTAATTTCACAGGTGTATATAAAACCTCCTCATCCCTTTTTTTTATACAATACTCCCACCTATTGACTAAGGTAAAACATTACATTCTTAAATAATACCGCTATAACATTGTAATTTCCTTAAAGGGATACTAAATCCCAAATTTTTCTTTAATGATTCAGATAGAGCATGCAATTTTAAGCAACTTTCCAATTTACTCCTATTATCAATTTTTCTTCGTTCTCTTGCTATCTTTATTTCTTCTATAAAGGTAAGACGAGTCCACGGATTCATCCTTTACTTGTGGGATATAGTCCTCCTGCTAACAGGAAGTGGCAAAGAGCACCACAGCAGAGCTGTCTATATAGCTCCTCCCTTAGCTCCACCCCCAGTCATTCTCTTTGCCTACTCTAAGTACTAGGAAGGGTAAAGTGAAAGAGGTGATAAAATATTAGTTTTTAATTTCTTCAAGCAAGAGTTTGTTATTTTAAATGGTACCGGTGTGTACTATTTACTCTCAGGCAGCAGATGGATGAAGGCTGCTGCCTGGAGGATGATGATCTTAGCATTTGTAACTAAGATCCATCGCTGTTCCCACAGAGGCTGAGGAGTACAGGAAACTTCAGTGTGAGGAACGGTTTCATGCTATGCAGCAATGAGGTATGTTCATTCATATTTTTCTGGAGAGACTGTGTATTTCAGAATGGCTGACATTATACCCGGGAGGGTAAGGGTAAGCAGTAATCCTAGAGCTAAAAGAAGGGCATTACTTAGCTTGCATATGGGGCCAATTACAAATATGGTTGACACTGAATTGCAAATGTTTGGGAGCAAACGTTTTTTGACTGGGGAGTCCTTAAACGTTTTTGTGGGCAATAACGTTTTGGGCAGCTTTATTAAGGGCACACATGGCTTAACTTTTGAGTCTCAGAACCCACATGGCTAGTTATAACCGCTCTGGTGCGGTTCTGTAAGGCTGTGGAGACATCGAGTGAGATGGACGGGGCCTATTTTCGCGCCTCAGATGCACAGTTAGTTTGATCAGCAAGCAACAAGCTCTAACTCCTGAGGGCCCTGGTGTATCTTTTGGGCCAAATCGAAGCTTTTACCCCACATTTTCGACCCCTGAGGGCAGGTAGGGCCACAGCAGGGCTGTGGCAAGGTGCTGAGAGGGTTTTTTCCAGATCTGGGCCTATTTTCGATCCGGTTTGCAAATTAAGGGGTTAATTGTTAAAATTTTTTGTTGTGCAATCTTAACTACCTATATTGTGTCTACATACAACATTTTGAAAAATTTGGTGCATGTTTAGGCTGTTTTGCAGAACGTGTATGCTTTTTTTCTCTTAAAGGCGCAGTAACGTTTTTTAAGATTGTTATTTTTTTCACTAAATAAAGTGTTTTCATGCTTGTTTGTAGTCATTACTAGCCTGTTCAACATGTCTGACATTGAGGAAAATCAATGTTCAATATGTTTAGAAGCCATTGTGGAACCTCCACTTAGAATGTGTCCCTCATGCACTGAAAGGTCAATAAATTGTAAAGACCATATTTTAGCTACTAAAAGTATGCCGCAGGATGATTCTCAGTCAGAAGAGAATCAGGTTTTGCCATCTAATTCTCCCCAAGTGTCACAACCATTAACGCCCGCACAAGCGACGCCAAGTACTTCTAGTGCGTCTAATTCTTTCACCCTGCAAGATATGGCCGCAGTTATGAATACTACCCTCACAGAGGTTTTATCTAAGCTGCCTGGGTTGCAAGGGAAGCGCAGTAGGTCTGGTGTGAGAACAAACGCTGAGCCCTCTGACGCTTTATTAGCCATATCCAATGTACCCTCACAATGTTCTGAAGTGAGGGATTTGCTGCCTGAGGGAGAGATTTCTGATTCAGGAAATATGTATAGATTCAGATATGACGGCTTTTAAATTTAAATTAGAACACCTCCGCTTATTGCTCAGGGAGGTTTTAGCGACTCTGGATGATTGTGACCCTATTGTAGTTCCAGAGAAATTGTGTAAAATGGACAGATTCCTAGAGGTTCCTGCCTACACTGATGTTTTTCCGGTCCCTAAGAGGATTTCGGAAATTGTTACTAAGGAGTGGGATAGACCAGGTATTCCGTTTCGCTCCCCCTCCTACTTTTAAGAAAATGTTTCCCATATCAGACGCCATGCGGGACTCGTGGCAGACGGTCCCTAAGGTGGAGGGAGCTATTTCTACCCTGGCTAAGCGTACAACTATACCTATTGAGGATAGTTGTGCTTTCAAAGATCCTATGGATAAAAAATTAGAGGGTCTCCTAAAGAAAATATTTATTCATCAAGGTTTTCTTCTCCAACCTATAGCGTGCATTGTTCCCGTAACTACTGCAGCGGCCTTTTGGTTCGAGGCTCTGGAAGAGGCTCTTCAGGTTGAGACTCAAAAGCTAGCTAATTCTTTCTTTACAGATGCCGCTTTTCAACTGGCTAAATTAGCGGCGAAGAATTCAGGTTTTGCAATTTTAGCGCGTAGAGCGTTATGGCTTAAGTCCTGGTCTGCTGATGTGTCATCGAAGGCTAAGCTCTTAGCCATCCCTTTCAAGGGTAAGACCCTATTCGGGCCTGAACTGAAAGAGATAATTTCAGACATTACTGGAGGGAAAGGCCATGCCCTTCCTCAGGATAAGACAAATAAGATGAGGACCAAACAAAATAATTTTCGTTCCTTTCGAAACTTCAAAGGTGGTCCCTCTACCTCTTCCCCTGCCGCAAAGCAAGAGGGGAATTTTGCTCAATCCAAGTCAGTCTGGAGACCTAACCAGACTTGGAACAAGGGTAAACAGGCCAAGAAGCCCGCTGCTGCCACCAAGACAGTATGAAAGGGTAGCCCCCGATCCGGGACCGGATCTAGTAGGGGGCAGACTTTCTCTCTTCACTCAGGCTTGGGCAAGAGACGTTCAGGACTCCTGGGCTTTAGAAATCGTAACCCGGGGGTATCTTCTAGATTTCAAGGATTCTCCCCCAAGGGGGAGATTCCATCTTTCTCAATTGTCTGTAAACCAGACAAAAAGAGAGGCGTTCTTACGCTGTGTAGAAGACCTATATACCATGGGAGTGATCTGCCCAGTTCCGAAAACAGAACAGGGGCAAGGGTTCTACTCCAATCTGTTTGTGGTTCTCAAAAAAGAGGGAACCTTCAGACCAATTTTGGATCTCAAGATCCTAAACAAATTCCTCAGAGTCCCATCCTTCAAGATGGAGACCATTCGGACTATTTTGCCGATGATCCAGGAGGGTCAATATATGACCACTGTGGACTTAAAGGATGCATATCTACACATTCCTATCCACAAAGATCATCACCAGTTCCTCAGGTTCGCCTTTCTGGACAAGCATTACCAGTTTGTGGCTCTTCCCTTCGGGTTGGCCACGGCTCCCAGAATTTTCACAAAGGTGCTAGGGTCCCTTCTGGCGGTTCTAAGGCCGCGGGGCATAGCTGTGGCGCCTTATCTGCACGATATCTTAATCCAGGCGTCGACTTACCAACTAGCCAAGTCTCACACGGACATCGTGTTGGCTTTTCTAAGATCTCACGGGTGGAAGGTGAACGTAGAAAAGAGTTCACTTATCCCTCTCACAAGAGTTCCATTCCTGGGAACTCTGATAGTTTCGGTGGACATGAAAAAAATTTCTGACGGAGGTCAGGAAATCAAACTTTTTATCCATCTGCCGAGCTCTTCATTCCATTCCTCGGCCGTCAGTGGCTCAGTGTATGGAGGTAATCGGCTTAATGGTAGCGGCAATGGACATAGTTCCGTTTGCTCGCTTACATCTCAGACCACTGCAACTATGCATGCTCAAACAGTGGAATGGGGATTATGCAGATTTATCTCCTCAGATAAATCTGGACCAAGAGACCAGAGACTCTCTTCTTTGGTGGTTGTCACAGGATCATCTGTCCAAGGGAATGTGTTTCCGCAGGCCAGCGTGGGTCATAGTGACGACGGACGCCAGCCTATTGGGCTGGGGTGCAGTCTGGAATTCCCTGAAAGCTCAGGGTTTGTGGACTCAGGAGGAGGCTCTCCTCCCAATAAATATTCTAGAACTGAGAGCGATATTCAACGCGCTTCAGGCGTGGCCTCAACTGGCGTCGGCCAGATTCATAAGATTCCAGTCGGACAATATCACGACTGTAGCATATATCAATCATCAGGGGGGAACAAAGAGTTCTCTAGCGATGATAGAGGTTACCAAAATAATTCGATGGGCAGAGACTCACTCTTGCCATCTATCAGCAATCTATATCCCAGGGGTGGAGAACTGGGAAGCGGATTTTCTAAGTCGTCAGACTTTTCATCCGGGGGAGTGGGAACTCCATCCGGAGGTGTTTGCAAAATTGATTCAGCAATGGGGCACACCAGAATTGGATCTGATGGCGTCTCGTCAGAACGCCAAACTTCCTTGTTACAGGTCCAGGTCAAGGGATCCTCAGGCAGTACTGATAGATGCTCTGGCACTACCCTGGTCGTTCAACCTGGCTTATGTGTTTCCACCATTTCCTCTCCTTCCTAGTTTGATTGCCAGAATCAAACAGGAGAGAGCTTCGGTGATTTTGATAGCACCTGCGTGGCCACGCAGGACTTGGTATGCAGACCTGGTGGACATGTCATCTCTTCCACCATGGACTCTGCCACTGAGACAGGACCTTCTGATTCAAGGTCCTTTCCAGCATCCAAATCTAGTTTCTCTGCAGCTGACTGCTTGGAGATTGAACGCTTGATCTTATCCAAGCGGGGTTTCTCGGAGTCGGTCATAGATACCTTGATTCAGGCTCGAAAGCCTGTCACCAGGAAAATTAATCATAAGATATGGCGTAAATATATTTATTGGTGCGAATCCAAAGGCTACTCATGGAGTAAGATCAGGATTCCTAGGATTTTGTCCTTTCTCCAAGAAGGATTGGAGAAGGGGCTATCAGCTAGTTCCTTAAAGGGACAGATATCTGCTTTATCAATTCTACTGCACAAACGTCTGGTAGATGTTCCAGACGTTTAGTCGTTCTGTCAGGCTTTAGTTAGAATCAAACCTGTGTTTAAACCTGTTGCTCCGCCATGGAGTTTGAATTTAGTTCTTAAAGTTCTTCAAGGGGTTCCGTTTGAACCTATGCATTCCATAGATATTAAGCTTCTATCTTGGAAAGTTCTGTTTTTAGTTGCTATCTCTTCGGCTCGAAGAGTTTCTGAACTATCTGCATTGCAATGCGACTCACCTTATCTTGTTTTCCATGCTGATAAGGTGGTTTTGCGTACCAAACCTGGGTTTCTTCCTAAGGTTGTTACTAATAGGAATATCAATCAGGAAATTATTGTTCCTTCTCTGTGTCCTAATCCTTCCTCTAAGAAGGACTGTCTGTTGCACAACTTGGATGTGGTTCGTGCTTTGAAGTTTTACTTGCAAGCAACCAAAGATTTCCGTAAAATATCTTCTTTGTTTTCTATTCTGGAAGACGTAGAGGTCAAAAGGCTACGGCTACCTCTCTATCTTTTTGGCTGAAAAGCATCATCCGTTTGGCATACGAGACTGCTAGACAGCAGCCTCCTGAAAGGATTACAGCTCACTCTACTAGAGCGTTGGCTTCCACATGGGCTTTTAAAAATGATGCTTCTGTTGAACAGATTTGTAAGGCTGCGACTTGGTCTTCGCTTCATACCTTTTCCTAATTTTACAAATTTGATACTTTTGCTTCTTCGGAGGCTATTTTTGGAAGAAAAGTTTTTCAAGCAGTGGTGCCTTCTGTTTAACCATCTGTCTTGTCCCTCCCGTTCATCCGTGTCCTGTAGCTTTGGTATTGTATCCCACAAGTAAAGGATGAATCCGTGGACTCGTCGTACCTTATAGAAGAAAAGTAAATTTATGCTTACCTGATAAATTAATTTCTTCTATGGTACGACAAGTCCACGGCCCGCCCTGTCATTTTAAGACAGATTGTATTTTTTTTATTTTAAACTTCAGTCACCTCTGCACCTTGTAGCTTCTCCTTTTTCTTCCTGTACCTTCGGTCGAATGACTGGGGGGTGGAGCTAAGGGGGGAGCTATATAGACAGCTCTGCTGTGGTGCTCTTTGCCACTTCCTGTTAGCAGGAGGATAATATCCCACAAGTAAAGGATGAATCCGTGGACTCGTCGTACCATAGAAGAAATTAATTTATCAGGTAAGCATAAATTTACTTTTTTGACATATTGCTAGAAATAAGCATAAATCAGACAAGCTGTAGACTGTTCTCTATGTGTAATTGTGCTCTTATTTAATTTCTATACTTTATGTATAAAGTTGTATTTTTGAGATATTGCTGGAGATAAGCATAAAAACAGACAAGTTGTATACTGTTTTGTATGTTACTAGAGAAGGAACACTTTATAGCAAATGGATAATATGTAAGCCTGTTATAAAATCACTGATCATGTTGCTCTTGTAAATAAATTTGTATTTCTGAGATATTGCTGGAGATGAGCATAATTCAGACAAACTGTTTTGTCTGTAAGTGTAAGGAACATGGTTTACTGTCTTGATTAGAGTCTTGTCTTGTAGTTTGCTTTTAAAGTGATTGTAAAGTATAACTAATTAAAAATTAAATTAAAAAATTATCATTTAACCACTCCTTAGACTACACAATTCTGCATGTGCATGCTCATTTAACCACTCATTAGACTACACAATTCTGCATGTGCATGCTCATTTAACCACTTATTAGTCTACACAATTCTGTGTGTGCATGCTCATTTAACCACTCCTTAGACTACACAATTCTGCATGTGCATGCTCATTTAACCACTCATTAGACTACACAATTCTGCATGTGCATGCTCATTTAACCACTTATTAGTCTACACAATTCTGTGTGTGCATGCTCATTTAACCATTCCTTAGACTACACAATTCTGCATGTGCATGCTCATTTAACCACTTATTAGGCTACACAATTCTGTGTGTGTGCATGCTCATTTAACCACTCCTTAGACTACACAATTCTGTGTGTGCATGCTCATTTAACCACTTATTAGGCTACACAATTCTGTGTGTGTCCATGCTCATTTAACCACTCCTTAGACTACACAATTCTGTGTGTGCATGCTCATTTAACCACTTATTAGACTACACAATTCTGTGTGTGTGCGTGCTCATTTAACCACTCCTTAGACTACACAATTCTGTGTGTGCATGCTCATTTAACCACTTATTAGACTACACAATTCTGTGTGTGTGTGCATGCTCATTTAACCACTCCTTAGACTACACAATTCTGCATGTGCAAGCTCATTTAACCACTCATTAGACTACACAATTCTGCATGTGCATGCTCATTTAACCACTCCTTAGACTACACAATTCTGTGTGTGCATGCTCATTTAACCACTTATTAGACTACACAATTCTGTGTGTGTGTGCATGCTCATTTAACCACTCCTTAGACTACACAATTCTCCATGTGCATGCTCATTTAACCACTCCTTAGACTACACAATTCTGCATGTGCATGCTCATTTAACCACTCATTAGACTACACAATTCTGTGTGTGTCCATGCTCATTTAACCACTCCTTAGACTACACCATTCTGGGACTTATTGCTTCCTGCAACAGCTTAAGAAAATGCTACTTGCAGTTAAATAAAAACAGGCTGTAAGCCACAAGTGTCAGGCAGTATGGTGGTTGTGATGGGACAGGGGTGCAAACCCATTCTCCATGATCCTTTTTTTAGACATCACTTCACCCTGGTGCATATGCTGCTTAGTATAAGGTGATAGGAAAACAGGTTCATGCTTCTATATGTGGGTTATTTTGGCTGATTGCATCTTTTCAAGACCTATGAGCATGGACTAAACTTTATATGTGTAATAAATAAACAATTGTAAGTATGGATATGTGTTTGTGCGTACATAATTCTTTAATATATATATATATATATATATAATGCAGGTAAATCATTTAAATACTATCAAAACTTAGCTCCAAGCCAACCTCCCAATATTTCCTGCTTCCCCAATACAAATTCCCTTCCATTTTTATTTCAGCTTGTTTGTTCCATTGTGCTTCAGTATATGTGAGTGACAGTGTATGTTTGTCTGTACCAATGTATCTGTGTGCATACAAGAAGTGTATGAAAGTGTATTAAAGTTTGGCATATAGTGACTTCAAAATGTAGAGTGTTTTAGTTATCTAGGACTAGTAGTATTTTGGGATAATTAAAAAAAAAAAATAAAAAAAAAAAAAAAAAAAATATATATATATATATATATATATATATATATATATATATATATCTTTTTTTCTTCATAAATGGAAAGAGTCCACAGCTGCATTCATTACTTTTGGGAATTCAGAACCTGGCCACCAGGAGGAGGCAAAGACACCCCAGTGAAAGGCTTAAATACCTCCTCCACTTCCCTCATCCCCCAGTCATTCTTTGCCTTTCGTCCCAGGAGGTTGGCAGAGAAGTGTCAGAAGTTTTCGATAGTCTCTTATGGAGGGTAGTGCTCTTCGACATGGGACTGGAATTTTAAGTAGTCCTGTCAGCCTCTCAGTGAGAGCATGGGTGAAAGTTAGAGTCTGGAGATGCAGGGAGAGTCTTTCTGCGAAACCATCTCGACTCATATTAACAGCTCCACAAGCAATCAGCATTGACGAGTTTCGCTGCCTGCTTTTTTGTCTCATGGCAAGTTCATGGCAGAAGCGACGCTACTATATGTCACACTTGAAGGGCCGTAGGTACGATCATTTCATTTTACTTTCATCATGGATGTGTTGTAATTGCAACTGTTTATCCGAGAGGGGCTGCAACCTTCCGGGGATAACTTTAACATAGGGTCTCAGTGAGGCTCCTTTTTGTATCTAGGAATCAAGGGTTAATATCTCCTGAGGGGGGTTATTGAACAGGGGGGTTGCCCCAACTCGCTTTCTTTTTCTACTCGTGTTTGGGTTTATAATCATGTTTGTTATGGGATTCTGTCTGCTACTGTGTAGTGTTGCTTTTGCTCATGGATACTTTGGAACATAACGGCCTATGTCTAGTGACGCGGCCTTTACAGTTGGGTGCGCTTTTGCATGGACTGCAAGGTTTACCTTGTGACCCCATTTCCTCTTTCCTTGACCTTGTGGCGACAGAGAAATCCTGGGCCGCTGGTGTCTGGTTCTCTGGAGATGGTGACTGCCCCAGCCATTGGGGTGTAAGGTGCGGTTTAGATTTTTCTTATTGGTCCATTTTCTCTTACATGGTGTATCCAGTCCACGGATTCATCCTTACTTGTGGGATATTCTCATTCCCTACATGAAGTGGCAAAGAGAGCACACAGCAGATCTGTCCATATAGCTCCCCCTCAGGCTCCGCCCCCCAGTCATTCTCTTTGCCGCTCTAACAAGTAGCATCTCCACGGGAGGGTAAAGTGAATGTGGTGCTAGATTTGTAGTTTTTATTTCTTCAATCAAAAGTTTGTTATTTTAAAATAGTGCCGGTTTGTACTATTTACTCTGTGGCAGAAAGTGATGAAGATTTCTGCTGAGAGGAAAATGATTTTAACATGTTGTAACTAAAATCCACTGCTGTTTCCACACAGGACTGTTGAGCATCAGAAAACTTCAGTTGGGGGGAACAGTTTGCAGGCTTAACTGCTTTGAGGTATGTTTCAGTCATTTTTTCTAGTCAAGACTTAGTAATGCTAGAAGACTGACAAGAATCCCCATGTGGGAAAGGTAAGCCATATTCTGAGACTTAGTATAGAAGGAAGGCTTATTTGAAAGGGCTCAAACACTGGTGGACACTGTTAAGGGGTGTAATGATCTGCTACAGCAGATAATGTTGCAGTGAAAATATTAAGTTTTGTATCTCTTTTCTTGATATAGTCAGGCAATATGGTCTTAATAACCTGACTAGACAGTAGTGAGAGTTACTGTTATAGATATAAGGCACAGAGTCTTAATCTGAATAGTCTTTCCAGATTAGATAAATGAGGAAGTTCAGGTATAAAATGACAAACGGTAACGTTTCTAGATGATCAAATCAGATAGAGAAATTTTATCCCTTGTGGTAATGGTTTAATCTTGAGCCGCGATATGTCAGTATTGAATTCAGTATCCACTTCACGCACTCACACATACAAACTTAAAATATATACAAGTCCATTCTCACAATCGAAGATCAGGTATTTAGAAATATGCATACGATAAGACGTAGTATACTTAGTTTCAGATGGCAAATAACATTTAGACTCTGGATAGTATTTATGCAGCGATTTGATAGAGAGAGCTTGTACCTGGGTGACCGCTCCGGTTGGCGTCTAAAGTGTGAGTGCGGCTTCCGGATTGCTAAAAGTAGTTCCGGCGGCTTCTTGATCCAGAATTGAGTATGAGGAGACCGTTCAGAAACGGCAAGTTATGTCAGCTGAAAAGTTCGTTAGAACCACAGGTGAAAGGTAAACGAAATCCAAGTAAATAGATAATGACCAAAAAGGTAATAAGAGTTCAAGAGAACGAGTCGTTAAGCAATACAAACTAGAGTAGCAGGAACACTCTAGCTTAAGCAATTTCCAGGCAAAGAATGAACGACCTAAAGGAGCTATAAATAGGGAGTTACCTGTTCAAGGCGGGATATACCTTAAAGGTATGTCACAAGGGGCAATCGATTATTTTTTTTTACAAAAATCTGATATTTATACAAGTTTATATTACATTTGAAACACTTTTTTGGGGTTTATTCCGCATGGCATCTATTTAGACACCTATTTTGGCTTGGGAAGGCCCCACATCCCCAGAGTGAAGAGGGAGGGGGCCTGAAATTCGCGCCTCAGTTGCGCAGTTGATTTTACAGACAGCTTCATGCAGCTCCATGTGAAGAGTCCAGAGATTACTTTAGGACTTCAGAGAGGCTTATTTTCGATTAAAACTAATCCCCAAGGAAGGTAGGGCCACAGCAGAGGCTGTGGCATGGTGCTATAGTTTTGCTAACCGGTTGCCAGCTTTAATTTGCTCCGGTTTGGGCAGTAAGGGGTTAATTGTCTTGAAATTTACTGTGCAATCATTTCAAAGCATTAGGATCATATGGTGAAAATTTCATAAAGATTTGATGATTTTTGGAGATTTAGTAAAAAAGTGTGCGCTTTTTATTATTTAAAGGCACAGTACCGTTTATTAAAAAATTGTATTTTACTGTATTTGAGTGCTGTCTAAGTCTGTTTAACATGTCTGAGCCTACTGATAGACCTTGTTCTATGTGTTTAATAGCCATGGCGGTACCCCCTTTACATTTGTGTTTAAAGTGTGCTAAGGTATCTAAACATTTTAAAGACCATGCAGTGACACTTAAAAATGTAGCCCAAGATGATTCTTTAACGGAAGGTAACGAGGATAGTCCTCCTTCCTCTCCCCATGTGTCGACACCAGTTACGCCCGCGCAAGCGATGCCTAGTACCTCTAGCGCATTGGCCCCTATTACCTTACAACAATTAGCAGCAGTCATGGATAATTCCCTTGCAGCATTTCTATCCAAACTGCCAGTTTTTCCTAAAAAGCGTGATAGCTCAGTTTTAAGAACAGAGGATGAGCAATCAGAGGTTTTGGATGATTTATCTGTTGTACCCTCACAACACTCTGAAGTGGCAGTGAGGGATGTACTGTCTGAGGGAGAAATTTCTGACACAGGAAAGGTTTCTCAGCGGGCAGAATCAGATTCCTTAGCGTTTAAATTTAAGCTGGAACACCTCCACGTACTGCTTAAGGAGGTTTTAGCTACGCTGGAAGATTGTGACCCCATGGTGGTCCCAGAAAAATTGTGTAAAATGGACAAGTTTCTAGAAGTCCCTGTATACACTGATGCGTTTCCGATCCCGAAGAGGGTGGCGGATATTGTGACTAGGGAGTGGGAGAGACCCGGTGTACCTTTTGTTCCCCCCCCCTATCTTTAAGAAAATGTTCCCCATAACTGACCCCAGGCGGGACGCGTGGCAGACGGTCCCTAAGGTAGAGGGAGCAGTTTCCACACTAGCCAAGCGCACAACCATACCAATAGAAGACAGTTGTGCTTTCAAAGATCCTATGGATAAAAAATTAGAAGGTTTGCTAAAGAAGATATTTGTTCAACAAGGTTTCCTTCTTCAACCGATTGCCTGCATTATTCCTGTAACTACTGCAGCGGCTTTTTGGTTTGGGGCGCTGGAGGAGTTGCTCCAGAGGGAGACTTCATATGACAAAGTCATGGATAGAATTCATGCTCTAAAGCTGGCTAATTCTTTTATCACAGATGCCGCTTTACAATTAGCT
The DNA here is from genome assembly GCF_027579735.1 of Bombina bombina. Taxonomy (NCBI): domain Eukaryota; kingdom Metazoa; phylum Chordata; class Amphibia; order Anura; family Bombinatoridae; genus Bombina; species Bombina bombina. The sequence goes on from NC_069503.1 coordinate 465,148,479, forward strand.
AAGTTAGCGGCGAAAAATTCTGGTTTTGCCATTATGGCGCGAAGAGCGCTTTGGCTCAAATCGTGGTCGGCTGACGTGTCGTCCAAAACAAAACTATTAAATATTCCTTTCAAGGGAAAGACCCTATTCGGCCCAGAGTTGAAAGAAATTATTTCGGATATCACTGGGGGAAAGGGCCATGCCCTTCCACAAGATAGACCGTTTAAGGCCAAAAACAAGGCTAATTTTCGCTCCTTTCGCAACTTCAGGAGCGGACCTGCTTCAACCTCTGCAACCGCAAAGCAAGAGGGTAACACTTCCCAGCCCAAAGCAATCTGGAAGCCTTTGCAGGGCTGGAACAAGGGTAAGCAGGCCAAGAAGCCTGCGGCTGCTACCAAGACAGCATGAAGGGGTAGCCCCCGATCCGGGACCGGATCTGGTAGGGGGCAGACTTTCTCTCTTTGCTCAGGCTTGGGCAAGAGATGTTCCAGATCCCTGGGCATTAGAAATTGTTGCTCAGGGATATCTTCTAGAATTCAAGGACTCTCCTCCAAGGGGAAGGTTCCACATTTCTCGTTTGTCTTCAGACCAGATATAGAAACAGGCGTTCTTACGCTGTGTAGAAGATCTTCTAAAGATGGGAGTGATACACCCAGTTCCAATTGCAGAACAAGGACTGGGATTTTACTCAAACCTGTTTGTAGTTCCCAAAAAGGAAGGAACTTTCAGGCCAATCCTGGATCTAAAAATTCTAAACAAATTCCTCAGAGTTCCATCATTCAAAATGGAAACCATTCGGACAATCTTACCGATGATCCAGGAAGGTCAATATATGACTACCGTGGATCTAAAGGATGCGTACCCACATATTCCTATCCACAAAGATCATCATCAGTTCCTAAGGTTCGCCTTTCTGGACACGCATTACCAGTTCGTGGCCCTTCCTTTCGGGTTGGCCAGCACTCCCAGAATTTTCACAAAGGTGCTAGGGTCCCTTCTAGCGGTACTGAGACCGCGGGGCATTGCAGTAGCACCTTACCTGGACGACATCTTAATACAGGCGTCGTCTTTTCACAGAGCCAAGGCTCATACGGACATTGTTCTGGCCTTTCGAAGGTCTCACGGGTGGAAGGTGAACGTAGAAAAGAGTTCTCTGTCCCCGCTCACAAGGGTTCCCTTCCTGGGAACACTAATAGACTCGGTAGAAATGAAAATATTTCTGACAGAGGTCAGGAAGTCAAAGCTTTTAACTACTTGCCGAGTTCTTCATTCCATTCCTCGGCCTTCTGTAGCTCAGTGCATGGAGGTAATCGGATTAATGGTTGCGGCAATGGACGTTGTCCCTTTTGCCCGAATTCATCTCAGACCACTACAACTGTGCATGCTCAAACAGTGGAATGGGGATTATGCGGATTTGTCTCCTCAAATACAAATGGACCAGAAAACCAGAGAATCTCTTCTCTGGTGGTTGTCTCAGGATCACCTGTCTCAAGGAATGTGCTTCCGCAGACCGGAGTGGATCATTGTCACGACCGATGCCAGTCTGTTAGGCTGGGGTGCGGTCTGGGACTCCCTGAAAGCTCAGGGCCTATGGTCTTGGGAAGAATCTCTTCCCCCGATAAACATTTTGGAACTGAGAGCGATATTCAATACGCTCCAGGCATGGCCTCAACTAGCGGAGGCCAAATTCATCAGATTTCAGTCGGACAACATCACGACTGTAGCGTACATCAATCATCAGGGAGGAACAAAGAGTTCCCTAGCGATGAAGGAAGTAACCAAGATCATCAAATGGGCGGAGGATCACTCCTGCCACCTATCTGCAATTCACACCCCAGGAGTAGACAACTGGGAGGCAGATTTTCTGAGTCGTCAGACTTTTCACTCGGGGGAGTGGGAATTCCACCCGGAGGTTTTTGCTCAGCTGACCCAGCTATGGGGCATTCCAGAATTGGATCTGATGGCGTCCCGTCAGAACACAAAACTTCCCCTTTACGGATCCAGGTCCAGGGATCCCAAGGCGGCATTGATAGATGCTCTAGTAGCGCCTTGGTCCTTCAGTCTAGCTTATCTCTTTCCACTGTTTCCTCTTCTCCCTCGGCTAGTAGCCAGAATCAAACAGGAGAAGGCTTCGGTAATTCTGATAGCGCCTGCGTGGCCACGCAGGACTTGGTATGCAGACCTAGTGGACATGTCATCGGTTCCATCATGGAAACTGCCATCGAGGCAGGATCTTCTAATACAGGGTCCATTCAAGCATCCAAATCTAGTTTCTCTGCAACTGACTGCTTGGAGATTGAACGCTTAATTCTAGCTAAGCGTGGGTTCTCTGAATCAGTTATAGATACTCTGATCCAGGCCAGAAAGCCTGTCACCAGGAAAATTTACCATAAGATATGGCGGAAATATCTTTGTTGGTGTGAATCCAAGGGTTACTCGTGGAGTAAGATTAGGATTCCAAGGATATTGTCTTTTCTCCAAGAAGGATTGGAGAAAGGATTGTCAGCTAGTTCCTTAAAGGGACAGATATCTGCTCTGTCTATCCTGTTACACAAGCGTCTGGCAGCAGTACCAGACATTCAGGCGTTTGCACAGGCTCTAGTTAGAATCAAGCCTGTCTATAAACCTGTGGCTCCTCCATGGAGTCTAAATTTAGTTCTTTCAGTTCTTCAAGGGGTTCCGTTTGAACCTTTACATTCCATAGATATTAAGTTATTATCTTGGAAAGTTTTGTTTTTGGTAGCTATTTCTTCTGCTCGAAGAGTTTCAGAATTGTCTGCTTTGCAGTGTAACTCACCCTATCTGGTGTTCCATGCAGATAAGGTTGTTTTGCGTACCAAACCTGGTTTCCTTCCAAAAGTGGTTTCTAATAAGAATATTAACCAGGAAATCATTGTTCCTTCTCTGTGCCCTAATCCAGTTTCTAAGAAGGAACGACTGTTACACAATCTTGATGTGGTTCGTGCTTTAAAATTCTATTTAAATGCAACTAAAGATTTCAGACAAACATCATCCTTGTTTGTTGTCTATTCTGGTAAGAGGAGAGTTCAGAAAGCGACTGCTACCTCTCTTTCCTTCTGGCTGAAAAGCATCATCCGATTGGCTTATGAGACTGCTGGTCAGCAGCCTCCTGAACGAATTACAGCTCATTCCACCAGAGCTGTGGCTTCCACATGGGCTTTCAAGAATGAGGCTTCTGTTGAACAGATTTGTAAGGCAGCGACTTGGTCTTCACTGCATACTTTTGCCAAATTTTAAAAATTCGATACTTTTGCTTCTTCGGAGGCTATTTCTTCTGTTAAGTGTGATCAGTCCACGGGTCATCATTACTTCTGGGATATTACTCCTCCCCAACAGGAAGTGCAAGAGGATTCACCCAGCAGAGCTGCATATAGCTCCTCCCCTCTACGTCACTCCCAGTCATTCTCTTGCACCCAACGACTAGATAGGATGTGTGAGAGGACTATGGTGATTATACTTAGTTTTATATCTTCAATCAAAAGTTTGTTATTTTAAAATAGCACCGGAGTGTGTTATTATCTCTCTGGCAGAGTTTGAAGAAGAATCTACCAGAGTTTTTGTTATGATTTTAGCCGGAGTAGTTAAGATCATATTGCTGTTTCTCGGCCATCTGAGGAGAGGTAAACTTCAGATCAGGGGACAGCGGGCAGATGAATCTGCATAGAGGTATGTAGCAGTTTTTATTTTCTGACAATGGAATTGATGAGAAAATCCTGCCATACCGATATAATGTCATGTATGTATACTTTACACTTCAGTATTCTGGGGAATGGTACTTCACTAGAATTACACTGTAAGAAATACATAAAGCTGTTTAATAACTAGAGATTATGTTTAACGTTTTTGCTGGAATGTAAAATCGTTTTCATTTGCTGAGGTACTGAGTGAATAAATGTTTGGGCACTATTTTTCCACTTGGCAGTTGCTTAATCTGTTTTCTGACAGTTTCTGTTCTCCCTCACTGCTGTGTGTGAGGGGGAGGGGCCGTTTTTTGGCGCTTTTACTATGCATCAAATATTTCAGTCAGCAACTCATTGTATTCCCTGCATGATCCGGTTCATCTCTACAGAGCTCAGGGGTCTTCAAAACTTATTTTGAGGGAGGTAATTTCTCTCAGCAGAGCTGTGAGAATTATAGTTTGACTGAGATAAAAAACGTTTATTCTGTAATTTGTTTCCTGCTTTCAGAATTTGTTATCTTTGCTAATGGGATTAAACCTTTGCTAAAGTTGTGTTGTTTACAAGGATTGAGGCTATAACTGTTTCAATTTATTAATTTTCAACTGTCATAGATCTTCTGTGCTTCTTAAAGGCACAGTACGTTTTAATATTATTCTAATTGAATTGTATTTCCAAGTTGCAAGTTTATTTGCTAGTGTGTTAAACATGTCTGATTCAGAGGATGATACCTGTGTCATTTGTTGCAATGCCAAAGTGGAGCCCAATAGAAATTTATGTACTAACTGTATTGATGCTACTTTAAATAAAAATCAATCTGTACAAATTGAACAAATTTCACCAAACAACGAGGGGAGAGTTATGCCGACTAACTCGCCTCACGTGTCAGTACCTACATCTCCCGCTCAGAGGGAGGTGCGTGATATTGTAGCGCCGAGTACATCTGGGCGGCCATTACAAATCACATTACAGGATATGGCTACTGTTATGACTGAGGTTTTGGCTAAATTACCAGAACTAAGAGGTAAGCGTGATCACTCTGGGGTGAGAACAGAGTGCGCTGATAATATTAGGGCCATGTCAGACACTGCGTCACAGGTGGCAGAACATGAGGACGGAGAACTTCATTCTGTGGGTGACGGTTCTGATCCAAACAGACTGGATTCAGATATTTCAAATTTTAAATTTAAACTGGAAAACCTCCGTGTATTACTAGGGGAGGTGTTAGCGGCTCTGAATGATTGTAACACAGTTGCAATACCAGAGAAAATGTGTAGGTTGGATAAATATTTTGCGGTACCGACGAGTACTGAGGTTTTTCCTATACCTAAGAGACTTACTGAAATTGTTACTAAGGAGTGGGATAGACCCGGTGTGCCGTTCTCACCCCCTCCGATATTTAGAAAAATGTTTCCAATAGACGCCACCACAAGGGACTTATGGCAAACGGTCCCTAAGGTGGAGGGAGCAGTTTCTACCTTAGCTAAGCGTACCACTATCCCGGTGGAGGATAGCTGTGCTTTTTCAGATCCAATGGATAAAAAGTTAGAGGGTTACCTTAAGAAAATGTTTGTTCAACAAGGTTTTATATTGCAACCCCTTGCATGCATTGCGCCGATCACGGCTGCAGCGGCATTCTGGATTGAGTCTCTGGAAGAGAACATTGGTTCAGCTACTCTGGACGACATTACGGACAGGCTTAGAGTCCTTAAACTAGCTAATTCATTCATTTCGGAGGCCGTAGTACATCTTACTAAACTTACGGCGAAGAATTCAGGATTCGCCATTCAGGCACGCAGGGCGCTGTGGCTAAAATCCTGGTCAGCTGATGTTACTTCTAAGTCTAAATTGCTTAATATACCTTTCAAAGGGCAGACCTTATTCGGGCCCGGGTTGAAAGAGATTATCGCTGACATTACAGGAGGTAAAGGCCATGCCCTGCCTCAGGACAAAGCCAAAGCCAAGACTAGACAGTCTAATTTTCGTTCCTTTCGTAATTTCAAAGCAGGAGCAGCATCAACTTCCTCTGCACCAAAACAGGAAGGAGCTGTTGCTCGCTACAGACAAGGCTGGAAACCTAACCAGTCCTGGAACAAGGGCAAGCAGACTAGGAAACCTGCTGCTGCCCCTAAAACAGCATGAATTGAGGGCCCCCGATCCGGGATCGGATCTAGTGGGGGGCAGACTTTCTCTCTTCGCCCATGCTTGGGCAAGAGATGTTCAGGATCCCTGGGCGCTAGAGATAATATCTCAGGGATACCTTCTGGACTTCAAATACTCTCCTCCAAGAGAGAGATTTCATCTGTCAAGATTGTCAACAATCCAGACAAAGAAAGAGGCGTTTCTACGCTGCGTACAAGAGCTCTTGTTAATGGGAGTAATCCATCCAGTTCCACGATCAGAACAGGGACAGGGGTTTTACTCAAATCTGTTTGTGGTTCCCAAAAAAGAGGGAACTTTCAGACCAATCCTGGACTTAAAGATCCTAAACAAATTCCTAAGAGTTCCATCGTTCAAGATGGAGACTATTCGGACAATTTTACCTATGATCCAAGAAGGTCAGTACATGACCACTGTAGATTTAAAAGATGCTTACCTTCACATACCGATTCACAAAGATCATTATCGGTACCTAAGGTTTGCCTTCCTAGACAGGCATTACCAGTTTGTGGCTCTTCCATTCGGATTGGCTACAGCTCCAAGAATCTTCACAAAGGTTCTGGGTGCTCTTCTGGCGGTACTAAGACCGCGGGGAATCGCGGTAGCTCCATACCTAGACGACATTCTGATACAAGCTTCAAGCTTTCAAACTGCCAAGTCTCATACAGAGTTAGTGCTGGCATTTCTAAGGTCACATGGATGGAAGGTGAACGAAAAGAAAAGTTCACTCGTTCCACTCACAAGAGTTCCCTTCCTGGGGACTCTTATAGATTCTGTAGAAATGAAGATTTACCTGACAGAGGACAGGCTAACAAGACTTCAAAGTGCTTGCCGCACCCTTCATTCCATTCAACACCCGTCAGTGGCTCAATGCATGGAGGTAATCGGCTTAATGGTAGCGGCAATGGACATAGTACCCTTTGCACGCTTACACCTCAGACCACTGCAACTGTGCATGCTAAGTCAGTGGAATGGGGATTACTCAGACTTATCCCCTTCTCTGAATCTGGATCAAGAGACCAGAAATTCTCTTCTATGGTGGCTTTCTCGGCCACATCTGTCCAGGGGGATGCCATTCAGCAGACCAGACTGGACAATTGTAACAACAGACGCCAGCCTTCTAGGTTGGGGTGCCGTCTGGAATTCTCTGAAGGCTCAGGGACAATGGAGTCAGGAGGAGAGTCTCCTGCCAATAAACATTCTGGACTTGAGAGCAGTTCTCAATGCCCTCCTGGCTTGGCCCCAGTTGACAACTCGGGGGTTCATCAGGTTTCAGTCGGACAACATCACGACTGTAGCTTACATCAACCATCAGGGAGGGACAAGAAGCTCCCTAGCTATGATGGAAGTATCAAAGATAATTCGCTGGGCAGAGTCTCACTCTTGCCACCTGTCAGCAATCCACATCCCGGGAGTGGAGAACTGGGAGGCGGATTTCTTAAGTCGTCAGACTTTTCATCCGGGGGAGTGGGAACTTCATCCGGAGGTCTTTGCCCAAATACTTCGACGTTGGGGCAAACCAGAGATAGATCTCATGGCGTCTCGACAGAACGCCAAGCTTCCTCGTTACGGGTCCAGATCCAGGGATCCAGGAGCAGTCCTGATAGATGCTCTGACAGCACCTTGGGACTTCAGGATGGCTTACGTGTTTCCACCCTTCCCGTTGCTTCCTCGATTGATTGCCAGAATCAAACAAGAGAGAGCATCAGTGATTCTAATAGCACCTGTGTGGCCACGCAGGACTTGGTATGCAGACCTGGTGGACATGTCATCCTGTCCACCTTGGTCTCTACCTCTGAAACAGGACCTTCTGATACAGGGTCCCTTCAAACATCAAAATCTAACTTCTCTGAAGCTGACTGCTTGGAAATTGAACGCTTGATTTTATCAAGACGTGGGTTTTCTGAGTCAGTTATTGATACCTTAATACAGGCTAGGAAACCTGTTACCAGAAAGATTTACCATAAGATATGGCGTAAATACCTATATTGGTGTGAATCCAAAGGTTACTCTTGGAGTAAGGTTAGGATTCCTAGGATATTGTCTTTTCTACAAGAAGGTTTAGAAAAGGGTTTATCTGCTAGTTCTTTAAAGGGACAGATCTCAGCTCTGTCCATTCTGTTACACAAACGTCTGTCAGAAGTTCCTGACGTCCAGGCTTTTTGTCAGGCTTTGGCCAGAATTAAGCCTGTGTTTAAAACTGTTGCTCCACCATGGAGTTTAAACCTTGTTCTTAATGTTTTACAGGGCGTTCCGTTTGAACCCCTTCATTCCATTGATATAAAGTTGTTATCTTGGAAAGTTCTATTTTTAATGGCTATTTCCTCGGCTCGAAGAGTCTCTGAATTATCAGCCTTACATTGTGATTCTCCTTATTTGATTTTTCATTCGGATAAGGTAGTCCTGCGTACTAAACCTGGGTTCTTACCTAAGGTAGTTACTAACAGGAATATCAATCAAGAGATTGTTGTTCCTTCTTTATGCCCAAATCCTTCTTCAAAGAAGGAACGTCTACTGCACAACCTGGATGTAGTCCGTGCTCTAAAATTTTACTTACAGGCAACTAAGGAATTTCGACAAACGTCTTCTCTGTTTGTCATTTACTCTGGGCAGAGGAGAGGTCAAAAAGCTTCCGCTACCTCTCTTTCTTTTTGGCTTCGTAGCATAATTCGTTTAGCTTATGAGACTGCTGGACAGCAGCCTCCTGAAAGAATTACAGCTCATTCTACTAGAGCTGTGGCTTCCACTTGGGCCTTCAAGAATGAGGCCTCTGTTGAACAGATTTGCAAGGCTGCAACTTGGTCTTCGCTTCATACTTTTTCCAAATTTTACAAATTTGACACTTTAGCTTCATCGGAGGCTATTTTTGGGAGAAAGGTTCTTCAGGCAGTGGTTCCTTCTGTATAAAGAGCCTGCCTATCCCTCCCGTCATCCGTGTACTTTTGCTTTGGTATTGGTATCCCAGAAGTAATGATGACCCGTGGACTGATCACACTTAACAGAAGAAAACATAATTTATGCTTACCTGATAAATTCCTTTCTTCTGTAGTGTGATCAGTCCACGGCCCGCCCTGTTTTTAAGGCAGGTAAATATTTTTTAATTTATACTCCAGTCACCACTTCACCCTTGGCTTTTCCTTTCTCGTTGGTCCTTGGTCGAATGACTGGGAGTGACGTAGAGGGGAGGAGCTATATGCAGCTCTGCTGGGTGAATCCTCTTGCACTTCCTGTTGGGGAGGAGTAATATCCCAGAAGTAATGATGACCCGTGGACTGATCACACTACAGAAGAAAGGAATTTATCAGGTAAGCATAAATTATGTTTTTTGGGAGAAAGGTTTTGCAAGCAGTGGTGCCTTCCGTTTAGGTTACCTGACTTGTTCCCTCCCTTCATCCGTGTCCTAAAGCTTTGGTATTGGTATCCCACAAGTAAGGATGAATCCGTGGACTGGATACACCATGTAAGAGAAAACAGAATTTATGCTTACCTGATAAATTATTTTCTCTTACGGTGTATCCAGTCCACGGCCCGCCCTGGCAATTAAGTCAGGTTCAAATTTATTTTTGTAAAACTACAGTCACCACTGCACCCTATGGTTTCTCCTTTTTCTCCTAACCGTCGGTCGAATGACTGGGGGGGCGGAGCCTGAGGGGGAGCTATATGGACAGCTCTGCTGTGTGCTCTCTTTGCCACTTCCTGTAGGGAATGAGAATATCCCACAAGTAAGGATGAATCTGTGGACTGGATACACCGTAAGAGAAAGTAATTTATCAGGTAAGCATAAATTCTGTTTTTTATTCAGTGTCCCAGTTATGGATGATTCTGATTTTTTAGAGACGGATGTGTCCGATTCAGACATTACTTTTTGCGAAGAATATGAATTGACCCTTGTGATACATGCCCATCAGTTATGTTCCGAATGCCATTTTAGAGTACTCTGTTTCTTGGGATCGGGGAATCAGGTGCCCACTGAGACATCCATCTCTGGGGATTCTATTTCTCACGAGATGAGTTCCCTACCACCAACTCTTACTACGCATGCAGGTAACCCAAACACTACTTATCCTTCTAGGGAGTGTGGCCTGTTCCCACCGGAGGTTACAACACGGTTCCGCATGGCCATATCTTTGGCGCTGGCGCATCTGCACCTCCCGGGAGTGTGCTTACGATATTGTCCGTGTTCCATTAACCAGGGCTTGTCAGGCGTGGGATCGTCTGGTCCAGTTCAGCCCTCCGGTGGAGCGACTGCCCCTGAGGCCTTAGGGGGTCAACCTTCGGGGCTGGTGTTTTCTTTTGTCCCGGCGGAGGTATGTTGCGCCTTTTATTATAGACTGGCACGCCTTCGTGTTCTACTAAGGCACATTTTTGGCGTTGCTGGAGGATCCCAATCTTAATGGGTCTGGGGATTCTCAGTCTTAATATTCAACTGGCTTGCATGCATAGACATAAGGGAATGAATTAATCTTCTTATAGTCTTTGTTATTTGTGTATCCTTTTCCAGTTCTGAGCTTGGAAGACTCGGACCCCTGTTGGGCTGGTCCTGCGGGTCTATCCGTTCTTCCTGGGCGATAACCTACGGGTTGCCTTATCTTTTATTTTCATCCAGTGAGGATGATTTTTATTTGGTCTAAAGCTCATGTTTTAGTGTGATGTTTCCTTCAAGAACTTTCTTCTCTGGAATTGATACTCGCGATTTTGTGGTCACACTGTTTTCAAAAGTCTGTCTGACTGTTCTTAACACTCCATCTCGGGGGACACTCTATGTGGCCTTGACAGTGCTGGGGCCCTTGGTTTCAGGCTGGTCCTGACTGGGTACAAATCCTTCTGTCTTTGAGGCCTAGTTCATACACATGGCGCCTTTTTAGGTCTGGCTGGTCTGGTGAGGGCGCCTAGAGATCACAATATGATTGTGTTGTTTACCTATTATTTTACAAGCTTCAACTAGCATCCTGAGAGGACTTGATGGTCCGTGGTTGCTTAGGGGCATGAGGGATTGGTTCAGTCTTCATTCGCCTTTCAATCTAGTGGGCCGGGACTCCGTTGAGATCTGCGGCGACATGCTCAGTCGTTTCCGAGGATTTAGGTCCTTCATACCGCTGTTCTTACGGTTTTGCTATTCATGGTCTCTTTGGAAGTGTCCTTTTAGGACTTGTTCTTTTTAGAGGTTCTCTTCCTTTGGGTCAAGACTTTCTGGACTTTGTCTGTTTTTTCTGGCGGCTTTGGTTGCTTAATTAAGAAGTGAAGGCCGTGAGGCTCTGTCTTCCTTCGGGAGTTAGTCATCTCCATATCAGGGGCAATAGGAGGTGTTGTCTCTTTTTCCAAGCTTTTTGCTTAGGGGATGTTTTTCTGCCTGAGTTTGGGATGCTTTGCATTCTTCTCCCTTGGGTGTGGTCCTCTGGAAAGTTAATCTGAAAGGATTATGGAGACTAGCCTTT